>NW_023270865.1:21760840-21761800 GCF_011800145.1 Mirounga leonina | reverse complement strand
GGAAGGAAGGAAGGACGTTTCCCTTCCTATTCATACACAAAAAGTAACATACTATGTCCATTTTAATGCAACTTGCTTTTGTCACTTAACAAATTGTTTTCCAAAGTATATAATGTATAATCTCATTACATAGAGATTTTCCCAAATGCTTTTCACAGGTACATAGTACTCCATTGTGTAGTATATTGTAGTTTATTCAATTGTTGGATTTTGAGGTTGAATTCTTGGATGTTGGTGTTGATTCCAATTTTGTGCCAGTACCAATAATGTTACATTGAAGATCACTTGGCACATGTCATTTCAAATTAATGTTAGTGTATTTTGGGGTCTTTGGGACAGATTCCAATCCAAAGAGGGGCTGCAAGGTTAAAAGCTAAATGCATATGTAATTTTGTTAGATATTGCCAAAAGCCCCTCCACAGATGTCATCCCATTTTACATTCTGAGAAACAAAATATAAGACTGCTTCCTTCCTCCTTAGCCTCACTAACAGTTATCAAACCATTCATATTTTTTTAATTTTACAGGTGAATAATGGTTGTGGTTTTAATTTACATTTTTCTCATGATGACATTTATAATACAATGGAACATATATTTTACAACAAATACTATTTCATCTGAAATATGAAATCTACATTCTTTAGATCTGAGTAACCCAGGGGAGTATCCTGTGTTAATTGTACACAAGTATCTGTTAATTGTAAGTAATTAAGGTAATTTTAAATCATCTATCTATTTTACTCACTACTACAGTTTAAAGAAACAGGGTGAGAGAGGGGGAGAAGGAAAGGAAAGGAAGGGAAGGGAAGGGAAGGGAAGGGAAGGGAAGGGAAGGGAAAGGAAGGAAAGGAAGGGAAAGGGAAGGGAAGGGAAGGAAGGGGAAGGCAAGGGAAGGGAAGGGAAGGGAAGGGAAGGAAAGGAAAGGAAAGGAAAGGAAAGGAAAGGAAAGGAAAGGAAA
>NW_023270865.1:21618326-21758326 GCF_011800145.1 Mirounga leonina | reverse complement strand
TATTCATTAAGGAAGTGGCTTATCCTTGGAATAAGTACCCTCTGTCTTCTGCCAACCCCCATCCTTAGTTTGGAGGTCCTCTCTCACTTCCTCCACCCAAGGTTGTGAAAGAAGTTCTGTCCTGAGGAATCTCAGTTCAGTCCCCATTCCTTAGCCCATACATTCATTGGAACAATTCTCCAACCTATTCTGACAATTCATTTGCATGTTATCCATGGTCCAATCTTGTGACAATTGGCCCAGCCTCAGGATGTCTGTACATACCATCATGTTACTCCTAAGTCATGACAGGACTACATTAGTACCCCAACTGTGGTCAGCTAGTAGGGTAACAGAACACCAGGGTCTCAGACATCAGGACTGTCTAATGGGAAAGAAGTCCAGTTCTTCCCACTATCATGTCCAGATAATCTCAGGTCCCTTCTCAGAATCCTCACTGTGTAAAACCCTGTCATGTCTACCAACATTTCTGACAGTCACTATCACTTGATCTCATAACCTCATGGACACTCCTGTCATCACCTTCCACGTAAATCAAAACCCTTTTCTTAAAATACACACTGACTTGTTTTGTTATGTAATCAGTGTTGATTTGATCTACTAGGTATGAAATGACAGTCTTGTAGGTCCAGAAAAAAAAAACAAAACAAAACATAAGACCTTATGAACTTGCTTTAAAATATGACAAGGAGTACATATTTACCAAAAATAACCCCACCTATCATCTGCAATACCAGTTTGGTCCTGAGTTGTGTTTATATACTACAGATGAATTTAAGTATGGGAACAAAATTCAGTTGGTCTAATTCACTAATATATGATCAAAATAAAATTTGTTTGCCAAGGTCTGCAAATTTATTTTTTGTGTCTCATACAGCATATCAATGACTTTACAGACTAGGAATAATAAACTCAACCAGTCTTTTTTTAGTGAAATAAAAATAACACTTTTGTTTCTGTTACTGTTGCTTTGGAATAGTTCTCATGTCCCTTTTTTGACAGTTACCATACTTATAGTTGAGCTAATGGCTAATCTAATATTTTAATTAAAATGGAAATTTCACTGTTCTGCCCACTAGACTGTATTTATTTTGAGCATATGTAATTGTCTCTTCTATTGTTAAACCTATAACTATTATATTTTTCTTCTGATAAAATTAGCCAGATAATCACCAGAACATTTTCTGCAAATAAAAGCATATGCAAAAAGTAAAATGTAGCAAAAGAAAAACAAATGCATGGAGGACATTAGGAGAAGGAAGGGAAAAATGAAGAGAGGGAAATTGGAGGGAGACATGAACTATGAGAGACTATGGACTCTGAGAAACAAACAGGGTTTTAGAGGGGGAATGGGTTAGCCTGGTGATGGGTATTAAGGAGGCCACGTACTGCATGGAGCACTGGGTGTTATAGGAAAACGAATCGTGGATCACCACATCAAAAACCAATGATGTATTGTATGGTGACTAACATAACATAATAAAACAAAATTAAAAAAAAAGGAAAAACACATGTGATACTAAAAGGTCTTGTGAGAATTCAGTATTAGAATTAGTAACTCAAACATAATCCACAAAAAAATTGCCAAAGTTATATAGCTTGGCCCTTGCTCTAGAACAAAAAGATATATTTTAGGATATAAAACACTATCACATACATATATATTTTTAAAACTAATAAATGATGAAAATGACCTTTCCTTATTAAGTATCTGTCCAAATCGCCAAAGGCAATGCACAGGCAGATTAAAATGCAGTATATTTTTTAAATTAATAGACTATTTTTTTAGACAGTTAAGGTTATCAAAAAAAATTAAGCGGAAAGTGCAGACTTCCCAATTACCCCTTTATTAGGTCTTTAGCATTTTTGGGGGGGTGTCTGCACTATAAATGTCCCTGACTCAGTAAACCTTCCATTTTATTTACTTTAAAGATTTTATTTTTAAGTAATCTCTATACCCAATGTGGAGCTTAAACTGACAAGATCAAGAGTCACATACTCTACTGACTGAGCCAGCCATGTGCCCCTAAACTTTCCATTTTAATTCATCCACAGTTAACACTTAAAAACAATCATTTTAAAATGAAAATCTTAGCACCTGTCATATCAGTGTTGTAAACTATGAAGGATATACCAATTCATTAGTAAACATCCCTAACTCTACCGCGTAGGTAAAGATGTCATTGTGGCCATGATTCTCAAACTTTAGCAGGCAATGAGAATCACCAGGAGAGCCTATTCAACCCTGGATTGCTGATTCAGGTTCTGAAGAAATAATAAAATTGATAAAATAAATATTATAAAGTTAAATACACACATTTCTGACTGTGTAAATAAGAAAACCTGAGGTTTTAGATTCCTTATAAATATCAAAGTCCATTATGTCCTCAAACTTAAGCATGAGGCCAGTTCTGAAGACTGTTTGTAGTATCTACAAAAGGTAAACACACAAATTTTCAAAGATCATCAATTCTACCCTATTTATATACATGAATCCAACAGCAGTGCATTCATAAGTTCACAAAAAAGCATGCACTAGAATATTCATGATAGCATTATTTGTAAGACCAAACTGAAAACTACCAAATTAATGTCGAGTCACATGAGAAGCCATAAAAAATTAAGGAATATTCACAAAAGGAGAATCAATTATTGATAATGTGCATAATGCATAATTTATTAATATTAGTATAACAAGGGCAACACTAATCTTTGGTTTTAGAAGTCAGGAGAGTAGTTAACTGGAGTAGTGACAGGGATGACAATGTTCTAGGCTGATGGAGTTTTTGATCTGACTCCAACTAAACTGCTGTCTTCTCATTGTGAAATCAATCCACTAAGCTGAACCCTTCTGAAATGGGCACTAATTCTCTATAAATACTATACTCAACAAAAACTTTAAAGTACATAGAAATTAAAAATGTCATTCCCATGTATTGCATTTTATAAATAATTTATTTAAAATAAGTAGAAAAACTTTATTATATGCTTTGTAAATCAAAAGAAAAAAAAAAGTAACCTAACTTTCAAAGACCTTTACGATCACTCAAGAAAATAAAACTAGAGAGACCAAGAAGCATCAGGAAATTGGTACAGAAAAATAAATTAATTAAAAATAAATGATTTAAACATCTGGAAAATAGTGCTATTGATGCCTATGGGCTCTGTGGCAATGAATCCTTCTGTGAATTTCATGAAGACTGACTACTTCCAGCACAAATTCAATCTCACTGGACTCAATGAGCAGGTGCCTCACTATCCACAAAGTCTAGACATGACCTTGGACCTGGAGTCTGATGAAGAACTGGAAGAAAACCGCAACCAGGGTGACCTGATTGAGCTGGCAGCCCAGATGCTTTATGGATTGCCCTCCTCCTGCTATGTCTTTGCCAACTTTTGCATCACCCATATATTGGAAGAGTACCAGCAAGGAGACTTGGGCTACCGCCTCGTTTGTACTTTGAACACCAACCAATGTTTCCATCAGCCTTTCAGAGAGCCCAGGTGAGGCCACAATGAAGCTCTACTGTTCCCAGTGCATGAACATACACACACCCAAGGTGCCAAGGCACCACCACACAGACTAAACCAGTGTTGACATATGTTTCTCTCACATTTTCCATAGCGCATCCCAAATGAGAGTTCAAGCAGCTCACCAACAAGTTTGTGCACAGGCTCTAGGTTAGAAGATCCATCCAATGGCTTACAATTCCATACCACCAACGACTCCAAGAGCCCAGTCAAGATGATTCGCTGATTCCCCACTTAACCTGTCCATCAGTCATTGACTTCTTAATTCCTTTTTTGCCACTCTTTTAGGAACCTCCCTAGTTTTTTGTTTAATAAAAGCGATCATTATTTTTGTGGGACTATAAAATAAAATGGAGGAAAGGGAAAAAAGCATTTATTCAAAATTTATGTAAAGTCTTATCAGATCTCTTCATGAAAAAATAAGGATTTCATGTCTTCTGATATTGAAATTGCAAAATGATATGTCATTGTTGATAATTCCATGCTAATATATTTAATTATTAAATAAAATAGATTATTCTTATTAAAATACATTAGCAAAATTAATTAACAAGGAGAATACTGAACAGGACAAAAGTAATGAAGAAATTTTTTTAAATCTACAAAAACTACTCTTTTGAAAAGGTAGAGAGAGCATATGGCTTTACAGAGGAATTTTTCATATATGTAAAACCAGCTAACTCTCATGGTATATAAACAGTTCTAAGATACAGGTTGAAATGATCATTGCACGTGTTGAACCACAGATTGAATGGCATTTTTTTTATTTACTTTTTTAAATTATTTATTTATTTATTTGCTAGATAGAGAGAGAGAGATTGAGAGCACAAGCAGGGGGAGCCAGAGAGGGAGAAGCAGGTTCTCCACTGAGCAGGGAGCCTGATGCAGGGCTCGATCCCAAGACCCTGAGATCATGACCTGAGCAGAAGGCAGATGCTTAACTGACTGAGCCACCCAGGTGCCCCTGAATGGCATTTTCAGAAAAGCAAATCTCAAATCTCACTAGTAAATGGCAATTAAATCTTAGGAAAAAAATATTTTTTTTAAGTTTTTATTTATTTATTTATTTATTTATTTATTTATTTATTTATTTATTTATTTATTTTAGTTTCTAGTTTTTATTTTAATTCCAGTTAGTTAACATACAGTACTATATTAGTTTTAGGTGTATAATATAGTGATTCAACAGTCCCATACCTCACCTGGTGCTCCTCACCTATTTAACCCATCCTCCCACCCACCTCCCCTCTGGTAACCATCAGTTTGTTCTCTATAATTAAGAATCTGTTCTTGGCTTGTCTCTCTCTTTTTCAGGAAGAAATACTTTTATGCTTGATAAAATGTAATGCAGTGTTTAATAAAATTCAAAGAAAAAGGGGCGCCTGGGTGGCTCAGTCGTTAAGGGTCTGCCTTTGGCTCAGGTCGTGATCCCAGGGTCCTGGGATCGAGCCCCGCATCGGGCTCCCCGCTCGGCGGGAAGCCTGCTTCTCCCTCTGTCACTTCCCCTGCTTGTGTTCCCTCTCTCGTTGTGTCTCTCTGTCAAATAAATAAATAAAACCTTAAAAAAAATCAAAGAGCAGTACAAATAGCTATGGACATATCTAAACATGACTAAGAATACATACCTCAATCCATATATATGCCAAAATATTCTGGAAATTATTTTAATTTAATATTATGAAGGTGGAAGGAAGCTAAAATTGAAGCATTTGACCTAGCAGTTACCATAGTGTACCATAAAACAATATTTTTTTTGTCTTGGAATAGAGATCCAAGTTCAAAATAATGAATAATCTAATTCAATCTGAGTATATACAAAATTTCTGAATATTAGTGAGGAAAGATTCGACAATTACACTGTGTTGCAATTTGTCTTAATTATGTCAAATTGGGTTGATAAGATGGGACATCACTTAGTTGATACACCCTGTCCCATATCAGTGGAAATAATCAAGATGCTTATTTGGAGAGTGTCCCTAGCCATCAAAGTCTGGCTAGGCCAATTAGAGGACCAATAAATTCACCACTTCTATATGAGCGACAACAAATACAGACTCTGTAATAGTCATACTCTTTGTAGTATGTCAAGAGATATTATTTGCCAAACACTGCATTTTGCTTTAGTTTTTCTCATATTACAAATGTCAGTTTTTGTTAACTAGATTTCCCTACACCTATCTATACTTGAGGTGTTTGGATTTATCCGTCAATTCTATGTTAGGAGTCACAGCCACATCAGGGTCAGATATCAGAATACATTTACGTATTTCACAATGGAGTCTTTGTAGCAAGGTACAGGTGTGGGGAACAGCAGTTTATTAATGTTTAAAGAGTAAATGGGGGCGCCTGGGTGGCTCAGTTGGTTGGGCGACTGCCTTCGGCTCAGGTCATGATCCTGGAGTCCCGGGATCGAGTCCCGCATCGGGCTCCCTGCTCGGCAGGGAGCCTGCTTCTCCCTCTGACCCTCCCCCCTCTCATGTGCTCTCTCATTCTCTCTCTCAAATAAATAAATAAATAAATCTTAAAAAAAAAAAAGAGTAAATGGGAAAACAAAATAATAACAGTAAAACTCAAGGCCCTTTTAAAATAAGCATATTTGTTGAAAAGTTCAATCTAGGGAGCAAGAGGAAAGATGAATAAGAACGAGGAGCAGACAACAGTGGTATTTTGGAAAGCCACATATGCAAAAATTGAATATTGTCAGCACCGAGTTCTTTCATGTAGTCTTGATTTTAACTGTAATTGAAGCACAGATCATAAGTCCTAATGTTTTTTTAATCTGACATCTTTAGAGGGAAAAAAGTGGCAAATGTGATTTTCAGATTTCAAAGGATTAGTTTAATCATTACACTTTGTTGTAAATATATAGAATGAACTTAGAGAATATTTATATGCCACTTATCCTAATGACACACAGAATAAGAAGCTTTAGCCATACATCATCATTCTGAAATTTAATATATCTTTTGTTTACCAAAAAAAGGCAAAATGTAAAGCTGTAATAAGCAAATGCTTCACAGTAATGCCTATGAACTGTTATATTAAACATGGTGTTTATACTAGGAAGTTTCTGTTGTTCAAATGGGTGTTGCAACATATTTTTCTTGCTCACTGAAATTCACAATTTATGTGAGGCACAGGAAACTCAACTGACAAACTTACTCTAATTATCCCTACATATATCCCAGTTATGTAAATATTGTATAAATTTAAACCATCTTGAATTATGAAAAACATTTTAAACTATCTTTCTAGTACATTGTGAAGGTGAAAAAAATATATTTGGACTAGACTTATTTAAAAACATTTTTTCTTGTGGCACTTGGGTGGCTCAGTCAGTTAAGTACCTGAATCTTGATTTGGGCTCATGTCATGGTCTCAGGGTCGTGAGGTCATGATCTCAGGGTCATAAGGTTGAGCCCTATGTCAGGCTCTTCATTGGGCATAGAAGCTGCTTAAGATTCTGTCTCTCTTTCTCCCTCTGCCCCACCCACCTCAACACCCCCTCATGCGTACATGCTCCTCTAAAAAAAAAATCAAAACAAAACTCTAAAAACATTTTTTCTCAAAAGTTTGATTGAAAAAATGTTTTTACTCTTACCTCCACCCCTAGGGGGATTGACAGAGTCTCTTAGCACCAAATAATATATACCTAAAATCTAGAATAATTTATTTCTTAACCACATGGGTTGTGAAATATACTGCCTTGCTTCAAACCCTCATTCTGATGCTTTCTAATTTCATAATCTTGAGAAAAGATATGTAATCTGTATTGAACTCAATTTATTCATCTGTGAAGTTGACATACATAGTGTCTCCTTATAGATTAATCACAGAGCTTAAATAAAATATGCCACATAAAACATCAAAGAATAAGTGATCAATACATGTTGGCTATTCTTTTATTTTTTTTAATTTTATTATGTTATGTTAATCACCATACATTACATCATTAGTTTTTGATGTAGTGTTCCATGATTCATTGTTTGCATATAACACCGGGTGCTCCATTCAGTACGTTCCCTCTTTAATACCCATCAGCAGGCTAACCCATCCCTCCACCCCTCTCCCCTCTAGAACCCCCAGTTTGTTTCTCAGAGTCCATAGTCTCTCATGGTTCATCTCTCCTTCCAATTATCCCCCTTCACTTCTCCCTTCCTACTATTCTTGATATTAATCTTAATGTAAGTATATATATTTGATAATTTCACCCTGACAATCTCTCTATAGTGCTCCTAGCTTCTGAGGTCTTATGAGAGCCATTTTCCCTAAAAGTAGATGATTCCACTTCAAATGCAACATACTTCATTCAAATATACGTTTGATCCTGATTCTATTTAGCATCCTCTGATGTACATGGAATTTTCCAAAGGGAGCCAACCATCTTTGGCTGCATTTAGTAAACAGATTTTAATCTCCATACCGACAGGACAACGCTCATCTCTTCAGTACACCGTGTGTTTGTCACTGTACTCACAACATTGCTCAGTGCCTCGTGTTTTATGTGTATTATAAATCAGCTCCTGCATTACCATTTCTAGGGATATTTATTTCTGCACTTTTTGTGTCACCAAATGATCCTAAGTATAGATTGATTAGTTCCTTGGTTATTTAATATCTCAAAACCACTAGTTTTCGATTGAACAGCTCCAGAAACATAGATTTGTAACCTTACCTCCCACCCCCAGAGAGGAGCAGGTAGAGCAGTGGCCTATATGCCAGTCTTCTCAAAAGCCTAATTGCTTCAGATAATTTTCCCTACTATTTTCTGAAACCTCTGGGACTGAATCTTGGAGTTGAATTTAGTTCTTCTTTTGACTTATTCTGACCACATCCATAGAAAGGAACTTACAAACGTTCAGATTTACAAAATTACTTCAAACAGTAAGACTTTAACTCTTCCTGTATGCCAAGCCCTACAATCATGGTTATTTCTTTGGGACCTTAGGGTGACTGGGAATTCCTTGTCAGGAAGTGAAGTTATATCTTTGTGCTTGAGTTTGTTAAATTTCTCCTCTTTAATTGACCCACACTAAGTTTGGAAATGCTGTGGAGATTATTCTACAATTCTGACTTTCAGTCGTGAGCATGCCTAACTTATTTCGACCAAAACTATTAAGGATCCGGAAATGAATCATCACCTTTCTGTCCTCAGAAGGACAAATAGTGCCACTATCCAGAGGAAGATTGGTTTTAGTAGATCAATTCAATTTTCCTGAAAAGACACAATTAAAAGGTAGATCACAGACATGTATTGTAACGTATGATACTGCACTGTGTGAGGAAACAAAAACACACGTAAATAAAAGTGAAACTTCCTTCAGAATTTCACAATTCACTAAATAGCACTATAAAATGTCTTTGTAAAAGAAGATAATAGGCCTGTTGTTGGTTTCAAAACAATTCTAGGAGGGTAAGTATCTTGAACTGTCACCAAATGTGGCATCCATCTTATCTATTAACAGCCTTGGGAAGAGTGTTTTCAGAATGCAAAAGTTTAAAACTGAAATTCACTTCTTGGGGTTAGAGCTTTTAATGGACTGACTGTCACTGATAAGGAAATGATGGAGAGCACAATGTTTCTGCAATCTCATTAGTTGGATGTATTGTGTGAAGTTGAATTTCCCAATCTCCAGAATACTAACATATTCTACCAGCTGAGGAGAAAAGAGGAAAGCAATTCAAAGTTCTATATTTAACTTTTATTTTTTTGAATACAGCATTAAAATAACAATTCCTCTGGTGGTGTATTTTCCTTATTTCTTTAGTGGACAATAAAGATAAATCTCCTATTATTTTAGCATAATATCATCCTTCAAAATAAAATCTATTTTGGACATCTGAAGTGGTCGAGAGCTTCCCTTAGTTCAAATAAAGTTGGCAATACTACTTTCTTCATTAGAAAGAGACAAGATAATATATTCAACCATCAGTGTCACAGGGGTGCTCCCCACAAGCATTTGCTGAAAACTTTTAATGCTGTGCAAATGTGACATTTAAGAAATATTTATTTAGAGGAAACTGAAATAAATTTGTTGACCTTTATTCATAATGCCCATGAAATGCGATTTTCTATTGATCATCTATATTAACTGTCAATGTGTGGAACTAGATCTCAAAATGCAGAAACATCTGGATGTGAATGCAAACCATGTCAATCATGTAAAATTGGTTGACAGGTGCCCAGATGTTTGGCACATGATAGGTAAACTGAAAAATGTGTTTTTCTATAAAAATGGGGGTCTTCTCTTGTCAATGTACCCTTCCTTTCCAATTTAGTGGATAAAGTCTATGAATTAAGACATTCAAAGTTTTTTTTAAATGTGTATTTTCAACTGAAATGTGTTCACATAGAAATGTATAATAGAAGCAAAACAAGCAAACGAAACTTGGTTTAGTCTCAGCTCTGCCACTTTTTTTTTTTTTTTTTTTTTTGGTCCCAGGCAAATCACTCAATTTCTATGAGTTCCTGTGTATCCATTTGTATCTAATAACTAGATAATTGTCAAAGCCACTTATCATTTTATGGTAATTTTAAAAAGATTAGAAAGGGGGTAATCTGAAACATGCATTAGATATGAGCAGCAGTGAATAAAAATACTATTTTCCCCAAGAAGATGATTACTAGAAATGCGTGGAGTTTCAATTGGGAGAAAAATGTGTCTTCTGACACCTACAGCAATATTTTCATGTAAACCACACAAAAGAGAGTGACTTGAAAGGATGTAATAATAACTAAGATGTATGGAACACTACCTATTTTCCAGTTATTATGTTGATGGCTTTAAAGATTTCCTTACAAAATTTTCATAACAAGCTTATGAGGTAGATTCCATAATGACCATGATTTTCTGGATGAGGGACCTGGCACTCAGAGAGTTCGGGTAAGATGGATGAGGTGAAATCACCAGGACTGGATTCAGAATCTGAGTCTGCCTACTGAGCTGATATAAGTTAGCTATGCCTACAGCTACAATTTGGAAAAAAAATATGAGAATTCCTTTAGAGGTTTGGAAGAGAGAGAGAAAAAGGCCATATAGTTTCAGAAAAAAAAAAAAATGTTTTGAGAAAAACCTCTCTGTTCTGGAGAATACTTGTCCTACAGTGACTTTTAAAAATATTCTTGTAAATAACAATCATTTGATTACTGGAAAATACGTAAACAATCTCACACTAACTATAAGATTAGAAGTTGCTTGGTCTTTAACCAATGGCTTCTGGTAAGAAATACATTTTTCTCTTGATTAACCCCAAGGAAAAACTGCCTTCGGAAACAGTTGTCACTTAAATATTTTTTAAGTGCTCTCAGGGGCTTTGAACTAGTTGGGGATAGGGCAGGTCCAAAGTTAAGTAATGATTTTTCTGTTCACTTGATAAGGAGGAATTTCCCAAATTTTGTTCTGTTTACAAGGCCTGTTTGTTGTTGTTAACACCAACATTCAAAAATGGAGAGAGTTCACATTAAAATATGAATTTCTGTCTTTTCCACAGACATTGAAGAGCTGCCTAAGTTGGTACAAACTCCCACGCAGCAACGACGCATCCTTGGGGGGGGTTGAGAAGCTTCGGCCACCTTTAGGCAGGCCATGCACTTTGCAAGGTTTCCAAGCCTCCAGGGGCCTGCAGCACTCATTTACATTTCCAATCCGGCATAAAAAAAGAATTTGAGTAGTTTACACTCTCCTCCTTAATACCACCATTTAATACGTTTTTTTCCCCCTTCCCAGTATAATTAGGGTCTTGTGAAATGCCCCAAGTCCAAAGCAGTGAATAATTTTTGTTGCCAGTAGAAAGGAGAATGGATTAATTTGATTAATTTCCTCTAGAAGCTTTGAAGTAAAGCATCAAAGAATCACTGTTTACCTCTTGCAATGCTCAGATTTGATGCTAGAATAAAGAAAACGTGATTCAGCTTTCATTCAAAGGACAATTGCATGGTATTGGAAGCTTGTGCTGAAACAAAGACATATCACAGTTCATTTTATTCTTTTTTTTAAAGATATATATTTAGCATTAATATTATTTACCCCCTGGCATATCTCAGTAAAGAGAGTCTCCCTCTAATATGATTTTTAAATGTAGATTTCTAATTAAAATACATTTGCACTATAAAAGAAGCTTTCATCCAAGGAAAAGAAATTTGAAACTATTTTAATATACTCAAATTTGTGCTTTTAGAGAAACTTCCTAAATTAGTGCATTACAATTAATTGCTAAAATAACCCAGTCCATGCAGTTCTGGAAAGAACCTTGCATCTTTGCCCTTTAATTATGTGTGCATTATCTAAATTAATTGAAAATAACAAAAATAATGAATATATTAAATTCATGAAATTATAATATGTATCATTTAGAATATTTAGATTTTCCAGAAAATAATTAGTATTTTGATTCTTTACATAGCTAAAAAATAAAAAAAATATAGTCATGCTGTTTCTGCAATCCTTAGGATCTCTGTCTTTGTCTTTCTTTGCTCTCACAAGCACAACACATGCATACACACACACACACACACAGAGTATCTTTTCAAAGTCTGAAAGATAACACTTAATGATGACCTCAGCCCCAGCAACTTCTTCCTAGAAACATGACCAAAGGCAAGGGAGGCAATGGCAAAAATGAACTATTGGGACTTCATCAAGTTAAAAAGCTTTTGCACTGCAAAGGAAACAGTCAACAAAACCAAAAGACAACCAACAAATGACATATCAGATAAAGGGCTAGTATCCAAAATCTATAAAGAACTTATCAAACTCAACACCCAAAGAACAAATGATCCAATCAAGAAATGGGCAGAAGACATGAACAGACATTTTTCCAAAGAAGACATCCAAATGGCCAACAGACACATGAAAAAGTGCTCAACATCGCTTGGCATCAGGGAAATCCACATCAAAACCTCAATGAGATACCACCTCACACCAGTCAGAATGGCTAAAATTAACAAGTCAGGAAATGACAGATGTTGGCGGGGATGCGGAGAAAGGGGAACCCTCCCACACTGTTGGTGGGAATGCAAGCTGGTGCAGCCACTCTGGAAAACAGTATGGAGGTTCCTCAAAAAGTTGAAAATAGAGCTACCTTATGACCCAGCAATTGCACTACTGGGTATTTACCCCAAATATACAAATGTAGTGATCTGAAGGGGTATGTGCACCCTGATGTTTATAGCACAATGTCCACAGTAGCCAAACTATGGAAAGAGCCAAGATGTCCATCAAGAGATGAATGGATAAAGAAGATGTGATATATATATGAATATTATGCAGCCATCAAAAGGAATACAATCTTGCCACTTACAATGACATGGGTGGAACTGGAGGATATTATGCTGAGCGAAATAAGTTAATCAGAGAAAGACATGTATCATATGATCTCACTCTAATGAGGAATTCCTAATCTCAGGAAACAAACAGGGTTGCTGGAGTGGTGGGGGGTGGGAGGGATGGGGTGGCTGGGTGACAGACATTGGGGAGCGTATGTGCTATGGTGAGTGCTGTGAATTATGTAAGACTGATGAATCACAGACCTGTACCTCTGAAACAAATAATACATTATATGTCAAAAAAATAAGATAGTAGGAAGGGAAAAATGAAGGGGGGAGAAATTGGAGGGAGAGATGAACCATGAGAGACAAACTGAGGATTCTAGAGGGGAGGGGGGTGGGGAAATGGGTTAACCTGATGATGGGTATTAAAGAGGGCACGCATTGCATGGAACACTGGGTGTTATACACAAACCATGAATCATGGAACACTACATCAAAAACTAATGATGTAATGTATGATGATTAACATAACATAATAAATTAAAGAAGAAAAACTTAATGATATTCTGGAACAAAACAAAGAAAAATTCATGCTATGACATACTCTCTATATACTCACATATGCTGATGGTTAAAATGGAAAATATTTCTAAATGATACACAAGACAACAGTTTTCCAAGAGCTTTGACTTGGTTCACTTTTCTTAAAAACAAGACAATAGGCCCACAATGGGGTCATTTATGCTAAACCCCAACTCGCCAAACTGAGACAAATATTTAATTTCAGTTTTGTCAATCCCAAAACTGGAATCTTAGACCAGTCAATCAGGAATTATCAGTTCAGACTAGTAATAGAAAAGAACCCCGCCAAGCCCCACAAGACAGTGACCTTAATACAACAGATTCACTTTTTGCTTTTATGACTTCCTTGTCCCCACTCCGTTCTGCCTATAAAAGTCTTTCATTTTGTACTGCTCCTCAGAGTTGCTTTCTATTTGCTAGATGGGATGCTCCCTGATTCATGAATCATTGAATAGAGCTAATAAGATCTTTCAAATTTATGCAGTTGGATTTTGTTTTTTAATACTTTATAACACTATACTGAAAAATTCGAACAATTTGCATCACCTTTATGCATGGAGCTGTTTATCATGGCTCCACAAAATGAAAAACTAAAAACAATTTCAAAACTAGGAAATAATAATGTTTCTTATAAAGTATATTATTCTAAGATATTAAAATAATATATATGGAATATGTAAAAAAAGGCCATCAAATATGTTTCCTTTAATGTTAAACAACCAAAAAGTGTCAGAAGCTTCAAAATCCAACTGTGTGTGTGTGTGTGTGTGTGTGTGTGTGAAAATTGACAAGTTGAATCTAAAATTTACATTAAAAGTCAAAGAACCAGGGGCACCTGGGTGGCTCAGTCGGTTAAGCATTGCCTTCAGCTAAGGTCATGATCTCAAGGTCCTGGGTCCTGGTCAGGCTCCCTGCTCAGCGGGGAGTCTGCTTCTCCCTCTCCCTCTATCCCTCCCCACCCCCACCCAACTTGTGCGTGCGCTCTTTTTCTCTCTCTCAAATAAATAAAATCTTAAAAAAAAATGTCGAACTAAATGTAGGCAAGACTATCATATTAAACTGAAAACTAGAAGGGTTTAGCATCACTGGATATAAAAACTTTTGTGGTATTATCCTCTAAAATATAATTTTTGTACAATCTATACATTCTAGAATATAGTGTCTTACACACACACACACACACACACACATGCACCTTATAAAAGTTAATTTTCTATGCTTTTGAAAGCTTTGGTTATCCTTACTTTACACTATTCTCATTCCATTTTTTCCAATATTGAGCTCATGTTACATTTGTAGTTCAAAATAAAATTATAAAATAATCAAGCACCCATAGAAATGACTTAGCTGCTCTCCTGAGAGCCAGGGTAGCGCACCCATGCTTCCACCACGGTCCCTACCATTACAAAACTCAGAATTTTTAGAATGGATCTTTTTGCATTTGCTCACCTCTGTCTCTGCCTCTGCATTATCTCATCATTTACCTTCCCCTTCTGCAATTGCTGGATGCATGGCTTATCTTGATACCTAAATGAAGGAATTATTCTGTATATATCCCTGCTTCAGGAGTGACAGAAGATGGGTATGAAAAGCTTTCCCTATGTGGTCCGAGAAATCCAAATGCAAGTGCTACTCACTGTATTTGTATTTCTTTCCTCATATCTACAAATTAAAAAATCAATAAATCGAAGTGTCATGTATGTGCAAAAATATACAAAAATGAGCACACATATGTCAATAAATAGATTATTATCAGCATTCCAGAAATTTTCCCCGGTCTTTCACCTAGGCACCACAATTCCTTACTCTAAAATTAATCACTGTCTTGGCTTCTAACACTGTATATTAGTTTACCCACTTTTTGATCTTATATGAATGGAATTGTACATTATGAGTTAGTTTCTCTTTACCTTATTTTGTTCTCTGTATCTTATTATCTTTTTGAGTCTCATCATGTTGCTGTGTAGATACAATTTATTCTTTTTTATTGCTGTATGTCATGCTATTATACAGTGTGAATATACCATAATATTTGCGAACTCTACTTTAGATGGGGATTTGGGATGATTTCATATTTTTCTGCAAAGAATACTCTTATACTTGTGTCTTGATGCATATATGTACGTATATCTGATGTATGTGAACTTAAAAATGAGATAACTAGATCACAGGGAGTGCATATGCTCAGTGGCAAACAGGAGCAGGGTTGGATTTGAGGGTAGAGGTAAGGGAAGAAATTCTGTACTACGTCTCCACCCCAGGAATAGTGACTGCTTTCTATATTTGGTATTACTGCATTCTTTACTCCATTCACCTGTTTTAGGTATTAATTCGTTTGGTAAATTGCCCCCATTCCAATTACAACATGGCTTATCTCCTGACTGGCCTCTGATGGAAAAATCATCATTATTTAGAGGAAACAGATTGAAAGAATCCAATTGACAAAATATAAGGGCAACATTTAGGTCAAATGTAAGCAAGACATGCTGCAACTTAAAAATACTGTTTGTAATAAAACCTTTCTCACTGGACAAGAAAAAAGAAAACAAATGTGACTATAGATCTAATGGCTAATCTTTTGAAGAGGAAAAAACATTTCTATGATTGAACTAATTATACAAATCATTGCAATAGTAAGCTTAAAGGCAGTTTTGAAAGCTATAATCCATACTTGATAGATCAGTCCTGTGTGGGAAAAAACTCAACTTTATAAGAATGGAATTAACAGAAGCAAAAATAAATCAATATAGGATTAGAATAAAATAGTTGAAATGCCAGTTCCAGTTCCAGACATCACGGATCACCAATGTGCTTGATGTTCTGACTGTGAGAACACGTGTGCATTTTCTTGACAATCCACAGCTTCCAAGGTCATCCCTAAACATCCTCACTAGGCAGTGCCACCCTCTTGGCCACTACCTGTTCCAAAGTCTACTGAAGAACCAATCCTGCTGTCCAATAGGGTACCAAAATAATCTCTCCACAAATGAAATTTTAATATGCAAATTAATCATGTGTCTGTGAGTTTATGAGGTCTCAAAGTAATCAAAAAGAAAGAGGAGGGCAAGTGAGTTCTCAAACAATTTTATTTGTAATTCGAATTTTCAAAATTGATGTGCATGTTGTCCTGAGTCAGTAAAATAAACAAACTGAATTCTCCTGTTTCACTTATGAAATCTTTTTCCCAGGGACTTTGACATAATAAATTAATTTAATACATCCTAAAGGCAATTTGAAGATTTTCATTGTAAATTCTTTAAAACAGAACTCAAATGTAAAAAAGCCATGGATATCTATGAGATAAGGAAGTTTTTTGAGACAAAACACTCCTGGAGCTATACGATGCTTTATATTTCATTTGTCTGTATACACTTTATATATAATGTAATAAAAGAAATTTGAAATTGTGACTTCTATATTTCCCTTGTGTTATTTTATCTGTCTTTTTTTTTCCTGTGGAAATATAAATGCTACATAAATTTTATTGAAAACTTATTTTAAAAGTAGTTTAGAAAGAATCCACTCACACATCTCCCACTTCCCATTGTATAAAAACATTTTTTCTCTTCATATGATTCCAAGAAGTAGAATAATAATTTTAAACTTTTCCTTTCAAATCCACTCCTTATGCAAATCGCACATATATTTACTACATGATCCAAGATATGAACTAACTTCACGTTTTCAAAATGGATATTCTTTTCTGCATGCCTTTTTATTTTTAAAGATTTATAGTTGGCATCCATGAGTTATATATATATAACTCAACATTCTCATTAAAAAATATTCTTACAAAAACCTGCCACTCAACTGGATGACAATTTTATAAGTCATTTCTTTCTTTTTTTTGACAGCCTATTTATCCTACTACATAAAATCCTCGCAGGAAGGCTTGTGGTAAATGATGGTGTATTTCACAGGTCATGTAATTTTCAATTTGTCATTCTTCATTTTGCAAGAAATGGTACATGATGTCAACAACACATAAGCAATATATTTACTTTTTCTTCTATCTTTCAGTATGAATTGATTTTTTTTAAAATTTTGATGGCAGTCAAGGCAAACTATAAAATATTCTGGTCAATTATGGATTGTATAAAAAGAAGATCTCTATTAAGCTGTATATGATGCTATTACTCTGTGATGTCTCTAATTGATATGGCTTTCTTGTTTGGTAGAGGTGTTCAGTAGTCTTCTAGAAATGAACATTTTTCATCATTCATCATTCATTTAAATATTCACCAATTCTCTGAACATGCTGATATCAAATGCTTAATGAATTGAAAAACTCATTTAGGTAACATGTTGAAAACTATGTCATTGTTTCTGCCCCTATGAGTGTCATGAGAAAGCAAGAGAAACAAGCAACCATGTACGATTAAATGTGAGCTTTTGTTTGTGTATACATGTGCTGCCTGGACAGCCTGCTTGCTAAATACTCCTCTATTGCCAGGTGTGTGGAACCAACAGAGGAGGATTCCTATGCCAATTTTAGATTTCTCACCTTCACCAATAGCACATTGACCCCTTCAGGGTGGCCTTTCCAAATGGGGCATTTGACTGAAGAGTTGGGAGAGTTTGGAGGTGTTGGGTCATCACAGTGGTGGAAGGTGTAATCACCCTGGTAAGCTCTCGTCGTACCAGCTCTGACGGTGCTCCTCGCAGAGGTACCGAGGGTGACATCTTGAAAAGATTAAAGCTATTGTGTGTCCTTACCCATAATTTTCACTTTCCAGTGTCCAGTGACATGTGCCTTTTATAATTCCCGGATTACTGTGTCCCATGGATTCTATGAGCTTTCATTTGCAACGACTTCCAATGCCCCACCCTCTCCCCACCCGACCCCTCAAAAAATATAGCTAGGGTGAGAAGATCAGTTAAAATGACCATCAAAGCTTAAAATATAATTTATTGAACAATAGTTTATGTCCCAAAAGAGTGAAATTATGATTAAAAGAATAGAATTTCTTCACATGTGGATACAGCACAACAGTCCTGATGTGCTTTAATTTCTTTCTTTTTTTTTTTAATCCCTTCAGTCTTTCATTAAAACATGTAAAGCATTCAGAACAAGGTTTGATGAGCATGGTCAATATGACCTATTTTATTATATATCAGGGGTACAACATAGATATTAAAAGCCCAGGTTATGGACTTATATTGACCTTCTTCATACACCAGCTCTTCCTTGTACATAGCTGTGTGACCTTGGGCAAGTTACTTAATATCTCTGTGCTTGAGTTCCTTCCTAGGTGAAATGGGGCTAACAATAATATCACTCAAGACTGAAATTGATAATTCATGTAATATTTGTTGGCCAGCATTGGCATATAATAAGGTCTCATTAAATTTCATCGATTTCTAGCTTCAACTAATTTTCTATCCATTTTTCTCAAATAAATGAATTGAAATGTAATAATTACATGATATTCATTGCCTTTTGTTAATAATGAAAGAAGTGGGTAGAGTGTGGGTGAAATGGGTCAAAAGGTACAAACTTCCAGTTATAGAATAAGTCATGGGGATGTAATGTGTAGCATCACGAGCATAGTTAGCGATACTGTATTTTATATTTGAAATTTGTTAAGAGAATAGATATTAAAAGTTCTTATCACAAGGAAAACAAACTTCTACATATGATGATGGAAGCTAACTTGACTTACTGTGAAAATCATTTCCAAATATATACAAATATCCAATCATTATATTGTACCCTTGAAACTAATACAATGTTGTATGTCAGTTATACTTCAATAAAAAATAATAAAAACCTTTAAAATGAGAGGATACATGGCTTTTCATGTTTTCTTTGAGTAAATTTTTAAGTGTATTTTATATATGTTGTTATGTTGGGTTCTGCGAGTTCTTAATTTCTAAATACTCATTGTAATTTTCATTTCCTTTCAGAGCATTTTGAGCTATTTAGATTCTGAGTTATGCATTATAATTTCCTACTGGTTATTGTGGTATTAAGCTTATTATATTCATGAATTATTGCACTGAGGTCAGAAACTGTGGTCTTTTTCTACTCTTTTTTTTAAGGTTTTATTTATTTATTTGACAGAGAGAAAGAGACAGAAAGAGAGGGAACACAAGCACTGGGGAGTGGGAGAGGGAGAAGCAGGCTTCCCACGTGGAGCAGGGAGCCTGATGCGGGGCTCGATCCCAGGACCCTGGGATCATGACCTGAGCCAAAGGCAGATGCTTAACGACTGAGCCACCCAGGCGCCCGTCTTTTTCTACTCTTAACAATTGATTAAAGTTTATTTATTGCTTTGAAAATTTAAATTTTGAATATTTCCCAGACATCTGGGAACTCTCTACATGTCTGTTTGGCCTCATTTAAAAATTCACATAAGCTTATTAACTCAGACTAGTTAATTGTGTCCTTAAAAATATATATCATTTCAGATTTTTCTATGGATTTTATTGATATAATTTTCAGAGGTGAATTAAAGATTTCCACTTACCTTTTAATACCTGTATTAATCACGTTTTTATTATTCTAAAAGTGTTTACTGTTCATACTACTACATATTCTTTGTAGATAATGCATTTGTCCTCACAAAATGATTCTCTTATACTCAAGGTAATTTCCCCCTTAATTTTTCCAATTTAATATTGATAATACATCTCTTTCTTTTTCTTTTTGTTTTTTTGGTTTGTTTTGGTTTTTTAAGATTTTTATTTATTTATTTAACAGAGAGAGAGAGCATAAGTAGGCAGAGCAGCAGACAGAGGGAGAGGGAGAAGCAGGCTCTCCGCCGAGCAGGGAGCCCAATGTGGGGCTCGGTCCCAGGACCCTGGGATCATGACCTGAGCTGAAGGCAGCTGCTTAACCGACTGAGCCACCGAGGCGCACCTCTTTTTCTTTTTGTTTGTTGTTGTTATTTATTTGTTTGCTTTTATCAAGCCCAGAAGGCTTTCTTCACCACTGTGCCAGTGAGAATATCCTTGGCAGAGTCAGCCTAAATTAGAAATCGTATATTAAAAGGAATAAAACACAAGGTCATGAGCTTATTCTGAGTTTCAGAGAATAATCATGTTCTTATCAAGTATTCCTGAAGTAAATGGCTCATTTAAGCCACATGGCCAGCAACTCCACCCAGTCAGCTTCTTCTTGACCTAAAAAACATGACAGTTCTTCACACTGATGTAACAGGTTTGATACTATCTATCTATTGCTATGTGTATTCAGGATTCACTATAGTATTCAAGAGGCACAGGACAAAAAGAAAGTGGAGTGCCCTTTGTTCAATAATTCTTCAGAATTTCAAGACAGCAATAACAGAGCATTAAACCAAGTGCGTTGTCTTTCTAAGTCTGGGACCCGGGATGGCTGCACTGGGGCCATGCCCATTGAGCTGGCTTTGCTTGAAACTTCTGGTTTTCACGGTAATGTTTCCATTTCCTAATTCAGTTACTTTGGGAGGATTATGACGGTAAAAAGCAGGAATTTATTTCTTTTCCCAATCATTGACCTTCAATTCAACATATAATGGAATAAAATCCATGTAGCTGAAGACACAGTGGAAGTTCAACAAACCTAGTAAGCCATCAGGGTATTACACACTTTTAATCTTATAGTGTACACAGGATTCTTTTTGTAATACATCTCCAAGTTAAGGAATTTAAACAAATTCACTATTACATTATCTTTGGGAGTTGCACAAGGTACTATTTAATACATAAATTTGCCTCTTTTTCCCTTATCTGTAACATTACTCTATTTTTACTCTCAATATTACAAGGTCTTTCCTTGGTTATATAATTATTACTATTTTTTAAATTTTAGTAATGCTGTGCTACTCCTTAATGTTACTGATTGAATTTTATTCCAAAAACTGTTGTATTAATGATAATGATGATGACTGATGATTTGGAGACTAAATCTACATTATCTATGAATTATTTGTATTGAGATTATCTACATGTAAGAATCAGTGGATTCTAAGTCTTTGTTACAAAGTTCATAAATTAGGGCGCCTGGGTGGCTCAGTTGGTTAAGCGACTGCCTTGGGCTCAGGTCATTATCCTGGAGTCCCGGGAGTCCTGCTGGGCAGGGAGCCTGCTTCTGCCTCTGACCCTCCCCCCTCTCATGTGCTCTCTCTCTTTCATTCTGTCTCAAATAAAAAATTAAAAAATCTTTAAAAAAAAAAAAAAAGTTCATAAATTAATCATGTTTCCATTCACTTATTCTGCTATTTTTGTTGATGTAATTTTGTTTTAAATAACCCACTGATATATGAGTCTTCTGTAATTTCAAGGCTAGAAACAATTTATTGCCACTTCTTCTCAATTTAAGTATATCACTTAATTTAAAAATCCAAATGCATCATAATTCAAAGTTAATTGCAGAGACTTTTCATTAAATTATTTCAACTTATCCTGCTTTTTGTATTTATAAGCACTTTAACCTTGCATGTATTCAAGATATCAAAGTAGCCTTAAAAGCTTATTACAAATAATAGCTTTTTCACTTAGATTAATCTGATACTATGATACAAAGGGTGTTTTATTAAATATTCATTTTCTTCTATCAGCACTGATATTAGTAATTTAAGTTTGGCCATAGAGTAATCAATTAAAGTAAAGCATGCTGTGTGAACACTAAACCTAACACATTAATTTAATCTATTTTGGCTATTCCTGCTGTCTCACAAATCATTTCTATGGTTACAACACATTTGTCAAAGTTTCTAATAGAAAAACATCCCATGATGGCAAGGCCTATACTAAGTAAATATAAGATTTGTGGATAATAAAAATATTTAGATTTAATTTCTATAAATTAAGTGACATTTTCTAGTATCATAGAACACACAATAAAAATGAGCTAACTACACTAATTTTTTTAAATTATTGCTGAAAAAATGTAAAAGGTTAATCATAGAAGTTGCAGAAATGATCATAAAGAAAAACACAAAATTTAATTAACTCTATGATAAGCCAAGGATTGTGAACAGGCAAGCCACATCTTAGAGCTAGCATGTAAGTGGGATTGTATCCAAATATTATCTTTTCCTTTGGGGCTGTATCTTTGTCCTCATTCCTAGTGAGCTTTTGTTAATACTTCAGCAGAAGAAAAAGAACAAGAGCCTTTACAAATAATATTGCCTGAAACCTTAGGAATCGCTATTGCAAATCCTTAAAATGTTAATATAAATGTGACCTTTGCTAAATGCACTTGGGTTGTAAGACATTTAACTTTACCCTGAAAGAGTTCTGACCTTTGCCCTTGGCTTCTGGAAGAAAATTTCCTTTGAAATGTTATACCTGACAGGAGTGTTTTTTTTGTGTAGGGACCTGACCACACCAGATTAAGGTGGGGCTGGCCAGGACAGAAAGACCAAGGAGATGATATAGGCTATGGCTTTGGGTTACACATTTTGTTTGTTTGTTTGTTTGTTTGTTTGTTTGTTTTTAGAGAGAGAGCTAGTGTGCTCACATGCATGCATGCACACATGAGACCCGAGGGAGAAGAGGAGGAGTAGAAGGAGAGGAAGAAGAGAGAGAATCTGAAGAGAGAATCTTAAGCAGGCTCCACGCCCAGCAAGGAGACTGACATGAGGCTCCATCCTACAACCCTGAGATCATGACCTGAGCTGAAATCAAGAGTTGGATGTTCAACCAGCTGAGCCACCCAGGCACCCCTACACAGTATCATTTGAAGTGGAGACTGAGATCAACCAGAAAGCAAGTGGAACCCCCAGTAACAAGTGGAGACTAGAATCAAGGACTGGGGTGAGCTACCCCAGTTGGCAGTGCTGAAACTTTAGTGTATTGCTTCACACTGATACCAGGAGAATAACATCTCAGGACTCCACTAGGAAAGAATGATGGAAACTCTATATTTAGTCGTTCTCCAGGTCCCACTCTCTGTGCCTCTGTCCTTGGCGGATTTAAATTTGTATCCATCCATCCTGTAATAACCATAACCAGACTACAGGGAGTTCTGTGAGTCTCTCTGGCAAGTACTCTGGTGTTGCAATTGGTGTCAGAAAAAATGATAACCTTGTTTTGTTGAGGAATGCGTTTCCTCTAACTTTGCAGTTGGCCTAAACTCATAAAACTACATATTTCATTCGTAAAAAAAATATTTGAAATATTCTTTCTCAGGCCCTTGACAAATAAATAAAGTTTAATCTATTAATAGAATTTAATCTATTAATCTATTCATGGTCCATGAAAAATTAGACAATGAATTAGATGCATAAAAATAAATGGTATATTAAATGTAACAAATAGGTCTAGTGATTTTCATCATACCATCTAAACTATTTAAACTTGTATATCTATTTCTGGAAAACTGGGAGGCTGTATTTTAAAATTCCTATTGTCTTATTGAAGATTTTAATGCCTCTGGGGGCTCCCAGGTGGCTTAGTCAGTTAAGCATCCGCCTTCGGCTCAGGTGGTGATCCCAGGGTCCTGAGATCCAGCCCCGCACTGGGCTCCGTGCTCAGTGGGGTGTCTGCTTCTCCCTCTTCCTCTGCCCCTCCCCCTGCTTGTTCTCACTCTCTCTCTCTGTCAAATACATAAATCAACTTTTTTAATATTTAAAAATAGATAAAAATTAAAAAAGATTTTAATGCCTCTGTGTATAACAATTATAATGCTTTAGTTTCATAGTTCTTTGTTTTCTTTATATCTATTTCATTAAACTTGTAAACTTTAGCTGAACTCTCTGGCCAACTCATGAACCTACTCCAGAATTGCTATTACTATGTCACTTTCATCTATAGTCACAAGTCTTTCAATTGCACTGCACTCTCACTAGCCTTTGAGCTGGTTAGAACTTGGAGTCTTTGAGCAGCTCACAGCAAATTTTGCTTCCTGCCACAATTACTTTATGTGCATGATGAATCATCTGGTTGACTCTTTCACTAGCATTCTCAATTCTCTCTCTCCTTCATCTTATGACCCAGCATAAAAATCTCTTGTAACAGAATGCATATTTTCTGTTTTCTTAATTTAAGGCTTTAAACTGTAAGGCATAATTTTTCATGTGTCTTGTTTTGTATGCTATTCTAGGCACTGGAGATACAATGATAAATATGATGGACATAAACTCTGCCTTCAGCAGAAGTCATTTGGGGGGAAAATAAGCAAGAAATTACAGAGGCTTATAATAAGTTCTATGATGGGTTAAATAGAATATAACAGGATGATCCAGCCAAATCAAGGACAATGGAAAGGTCAGCGACTACTTCCCAGAGAAAGTGCTATCTAAGCAACATTCATTGGGAGCCTGTAAAATCAAGTTATAAAACACAACCCTAGTCAATTACCTAACTTTTCAATAACATTTGCCCTTTGTTCTTATGCCTATGGTTTTCTAATTCCATATTTCCATTCTGAGAGTATCTAGAGTATATTCATTTTTAACTCCTATTTGCTTCCTCAATATTTATAGCCTTGCTTCCCCTTTCCAGGATACCATTGAAATTATTTTGATAAGGATAATGGTTTAGATAGATATGATATAGATTTCAACCATCTATCTTAGTTCTTAGAAGTATTTTTAGGTATTCATTTATCATTGCATAGATAGTCTGCCTAGAGATAAATATATAGTCTTCTAATAAGGATTTAAAGTTGATCCCTGAGTCCTAACTAGTCTTAAAAGCATATTCTTTCTTGACTTCTTGAAAACATATCTAACATTGATTTTCACAATATTACCTTTCTAATTCTATTTTTTAAGTTTTTCTGTATTTTTAATCATGGTAAAATACACATGACAAAATTTACCTTCTTAACCATTTTTTTAAAAGATTTTATTTATTTATTTGAGAGAGAGAGAATGAGAGAGAGCAAGCACATGAGAGGGGGGAGGGTCAGAGGGAGAAGCAGACTCCCTGCCGAGCAGGGAGCCCGATGCGGGACTTGATCCAGAGACTCCAAGATCATGACCTGAGCTGAAGGCAGTCGCTTAACCAACTGAGCCACCCAGGCGCCCCCTTCTTAACCGTTTTTAAGTGTTCAATAATAGGTGTATTTACATTGTTGTGCAACCAAGCTCTAGAACTCTCTTCATCATACAAAACTGAAACTTTATAACCATTAAGAACTCCACATTCTCTCCTCTCCTCAGTGCCTGGTAACCACCATTCTACCTTCTGTTTATATGAACTTCGCTAGTCTAGGTACCTCTTATTAGTGGAATCATACAGTATTTGTCCTTTTGTGACTGACTTATTTCACTTAGCACAATGTCCACAATGATCATTTATACTATAGCATGAGTCAGAATTTTCTTCTTTTTCAAGGCTGTACAATAAATATTTCACTGTATGCATATACAATAATTTGTGTATCCGAGCACCCATTGTTGTACAATTGAATTGTTTCTACCCTTTAGCTATTGTGAAGAATGTTGCTATGAACATGAGTGTACAAATATCTGAGTACCTGCTTTCAATTATTTTGGATGTATATTGAGTGGAATTACTGGATAATGTTATTTATTATTTTTTTTTGAGGAACCACCATATTATTTTCTATAGCAGTTGCAACATTTTTTTGAGGATTTTTTTATTGTTATGTTAATCCCCATACATTACATCATTAGTTTTAGATGTAGTGTTCCATGATTCATTGTTTGTGCATAACTCCCAGTGCTCCATGCAGAATGTGCCCTCCTCAATACCCACCACCAGGCTAACCCATCCTCCCACCCCCCTCCCCTCTAGAACCCTGTTTGTTTTTCAGAGTCCATTGTCTCTCATGGTTCGTCCACCCCTCCGATTTCCCCCCCTTCATTCTTCCCCTCCTGCTATCTTCTTCTTCTTTTTTTTTTTTTTTAAAGATTTTATTTATTTATTCATGAGAGACAGAGAGAGAGAGAGAGGCAGAGGGAGAAGCAGGCTCCCAAGGAGCAGGGAGCCCGATGTGGGACTCGATCCCAGGACGCTGGGATCATGACCTGAGCCGAAGGCAGACGCTTAACCATCTGAGCCACCCAGGCGCCCTTTTTTTTTTTTTTCCTTAACATATATTGCATTATTTGTTTCAGAGGTAAAGATCTGAGATTCAACGGTCTGCAGTTGCAACATTTTTTAACTGGATTTTTTTGTCTGTGTTGATGTTGAGTTTTTGGAAGTTCTTTATAGATTTTGGATATTAACCTCTTAATAGATATATAATTTGCAAATATTTTCTCTCATTCTATAGGTAGCCTTTTAAATATATTGATTGTATTCTTTGATGCACACAACTTTTAAATTTTAACGTGTTTCAATTTATTTATTCTTACTTTTGTTGTCTTTGTTTTGGTATCAGATCCAAGAAATCACTGCCAAATTCAATGTCTAGAAGATTTTTCTCTATGTTCTCCTTCTAAAAGTTTTGTAATTTTGCAGTTTTATCTAGGTGTTTGATTCATTTTGAATTGATTTTTTGTGTATGGTTTAAAATAGAGTTTCAATTTCATTATTATTTTTTTTTGCATGAGGGTATATAGTTTTTCCACTGTTTCCAAATACCATTGGTAAAACTATATATCCACATAAATATATAGTTGAAGTCCCTTGAGATTCTATATGAATTTAAGGATTTTTTTTCTGTTTCTGAAAAAAAAAAATGATGCCCTTGGAATTTTGGTAGTGCGTATACTGAATATTTAGATTGATCACTTTGAGTAAAAGTGACATCTTAACAACACTGAGTTTTCCATTCCGTCAACATGGAATGTCTTTCTATTAATTTGTGTCTTTAATTTCTGTCAGCAAGTTTCTGTACTTTTCAGTGTCCAATTATTTGACCTCCTTGGTTAAGCTTATTCTTAAGCTTAATTTTATTCTTTTTTATGTTATTGTAAAGGAAATTATTTTCTTTTTTCCTTTTTAGATCGTTTATTGTTAATTTATAGAAACACAACCAATTTTATGTATTGATTTTGTATATTAAAAGTTTGCTGAATTTATTAGTTCCAACAGAATTTTGTGAACTCTTTAATGTTTGCTACATATAAGATCATGTCATCTGTGAACAGAGATAATTTTACTTTTTCCTTTCCAATGTGAACGCCATTCTTTAATTCTTTTAATTCACTGATTTCCTTAGCTTCCTTCTCTTCTTTTCTCTTCTTAAATATTGTTCTCCCCAACTTCTGACTTTAGTCCTCCACTATTGTTTTTTCTAAGCAAATGGCGTTTTCAACTACTTATTTTATGATATTAAATCTCTCGTCAGGGGCACCTGGGTGGCTCAGTCGTTAAGCGTCTGCCTTCAGCTCAGGTCATGGTCCTAGCATCTTGGGATCCAGTCCCACATCGGGCTCCCTGCTCGGCGGGAAGCCTGCTTCTGCCTCTACCCCTGCCCCTGCTTGTGTTCCTGCTCTGGCTATCTCTCTCTCTGTCAAATACATAACAAAATCTTGAAACAAAATAAATAAAAAAATAAATAAAATAAAATAAATCTCTCGTCAGTGTGGTTAACTCTGACTTCCTCTCAGTCTATTTCCAACTGCTTGCGAGGTCTCTCTGGCCTGATGTTTGCTAGACATCACACACTTGGCATGGAAAAAATCAAATACGCTGACCATAGCAACACTATGCTCATCACTGCTCACTTATCTGTGGTCCTAGAAATGTGACAGTGATAGAGATGTGACATATTTCTCTAGGCTCTTTTACAGCCTCCCCCTCCTGTCCCCATTCCAGCAGCAGGATGTACATGGTTTCCTAGATTCCCTTTCAACTTCTGACTTGTCCACCTGTACTGGTGTTTCAGGAGTCTTGTTACTGAAGAATGCCCAATTCTTCAAATTTCCCAGCTTCTGACACAGTTACATAAGGTTTTATATGGTAAATTATTATCCCATGATACTCAAAAGGGATTGTGAATATTACAAATGGCATGTAAAGCGGCACCTTCATCCACAGGCCAAAGTAGACAGTGGCCTGCCTCAGAAACATTTGTTGGTGTGACTTTTTCCTAGAGAGAATGTCACTAAGATTTATTAGAAATTCACAGGGGCGCCTGGGTGGCTCAGTTGGTTAAGCATCTGCCTTCAGCTCAGGTCATGATCCTGGAGTCCCGGGATCGAGTCCCGCATCGGGCTCCCTGCTCCGCAGGAAGCCTGCTTCTCCCTCTCCCACTCCCCCTGCTTGTATTCCCTCTCTCGCTGTGTCTCTCTCTGTCAAATAAACAAAATCTTTAAAAATAAAAAATAAAAAAAAAAGAAAAAAGAATTCACAAAGTTTTTAGGAGAATTATTTAAACAGAAGCGCCAACAGTGAGACATAGGTGTTTCCTAGATGCAAAAAAAAAAAAAAAAAAAGATAATAAGCTAGAACCAAGAGCCCAGAGTACCTAAAACAACTATTCCCAAGGATCAGAATAGTGTTTTAATTAATATCATGAGAGCAAGGGTAGTTTGTAACATCATGTGTCTCACTCAGTTTCAAAATTACTATGACAAAATACCTGCTCTGTACCCCGATTCTCATTTTTCAGAATTAGAGTATTTACTGCAGATATCCTTTCCATATCTGTAAAGTGTTATTTTTCAAAATAAGAGGGTTATTTTTCAAAATACGAAGAGTCTACTACAGATACCTTTTCCGTATCTATAGTGGGTTCAATGGTACCCCTCCCCCAAAAGATAAGTCCATATCTTAATCCTCAGATTCTGAATATTATATGGCAAAAGATAATATTTGTGTTTTATGGTAAAAAGTATGATTAAGTTAAGGATCTGGAGAGAAGAAGCCGTTCCTGGGCTATCTGGGTATGCTGTAAATGCCATTGTGTCTATTCCTGTAAGAGAAGCAGAGGGAGTTGAGACAAATGGAGGGGATGGAGTGAAAAGTCAGGTGAAAGAGATGCAGACCAAGTCAAGGAATGTCAGCAGCCACCAAAAGCTAGCTGGGAGAGACAAGGAACAAATTATCTCAGAGAAACCTCAGAGGGAACGCAGCCCTGCCATAATCCAGGCCTCCAGCCTCCACAGCTGTGAAAGAATAAATTTCTGTTGTTTTTAGGCCACCAACATCGTGGAATTTGTTATAGCAGCTACCAGGAAACTAATTCACTACTCACATTGCATATTCTGTGGGAACTGGTTTCAGATAAACTTGTCTTTTTAGGTCACAGATCTTTGCTCTCAAAGTTCTGTATCAAAAAACCCACTCATGGGGTGCCTGGGTAGCTCAGTCAGTTGAGTGTCTGACTCTTGGTTTCAGCCAAAATGAGCTATTGGGACTTTATCAAGATAAAAAGCTTCTGTACAGTAAAGGAAATAATCAACAAAACTAAAAGGCAACCTATGGTATGGGAAAAGATATTAGCAAATGATATATGTGATAAAGGGCTAGTATCCAAAATCTATAAAGAATTTATCAAAACCAACACCCAAAAAACAAATAATCCAGTTAAGATTTTCTAAAGTCTAAGAGCAATGGGAAAGAGTAAGAAGGTTTTAAATTAAAAGTAAAGCACGAAATAAGATTTGTATTATGGAATGATGGCTTTTGTTTTGAGGAAAATGATGTTTAAAACAAACCAAATATGTGGGTTTAGAAGGTTTCCTGTTGGATTAGTTCAAAATTGATGGCAGTTTAGGTTAAAGTATCAGACGCAAAGAGAAGTCCAGATTCTAGAAATATTTCAATGTTAAGAGAGAACACTCTTGGGGCGCCTGGGTGGCTCAGTCGTTAGGCATCTGCCTTCGGCTCAGGTCATGATCCCAGGGTCCTGGGATCGAGCCCCGCATCGGGCTCCCTGCTCGGCGGGAAGCCTGCTTCTCCCTCTCCCACTCCCCGTTTGTGTTCCCTCTCTCGCTGTCTCTCTCTCTGCCAAATAAATAAATAAGATCTTAAAAAAAAAAAAGAGAGAGAGAGAGAGAACACTCTTATCCATTTCATTTAAATAGAGTTTGAGGAAGATAAGATCACAAGACTATTTCTTTCAGTTGGTACAGTTAGTATCCTGACAAAATTAATGCTTCTTAATTGAAAAAGCCAGAGTATATCTTATGATTTGAATTCTTCTTTTAGCTTAATCAATTTTTTTTAAAGATTTTATTTATCCATTTGACAGAGAGAGACAGAGAGAGAGAGGGAACACAGCAGGGGGAGTGGGAGAAGGAGAAGCAGGCTTCCCTTGGAGCAGGGAGCCCAATGTGGGGCTCAATCCCAGGAGCCTGGGATCATGACCTGAGCCGAAGGCTGATGCTTAATGACTGAGCCACTCAGGTGCCCCAAGCTTAATCAATTTTCAATGTGTAACTCCTATATATTTAACTAACTAAATTTTAATATTAAAAAAATAGAAATAGTCTGATGATTTGAAAATATGCATTAAAAGTAAATATTGAATGCAGTAGTAAACAGGAAAATATAATTTATTAAGCTGAAAATATTCTTGAATTTGACCCATATAATGTTATCTCACCAGAGATGAGAATAAATGTTAAATAACTAAAATTTTGGAAAATTTTGTTTCCTATCTTAACATAAGTGTTTGAAAAATGAATACATTCATGATTACACTATAAATTCTAACGATATTTCAAGCATATTTATGATAATAAGTGATTCAGTCTCAATTTTCTCTTACTTTAGAGAGGATATAAATTTAGTTTCCTAGGTCTTCTAAGGACAAAATTGTTAAAAACACAAGTACACTATTTATAGTGCAGTGTTTACAAATTTAAACTTTTGTGAATTTTATGTATAAATTATCATTTTCTCTGGTGTTGAGGACCACGTGTTAAAAATTTTGAAATCTATCAAAATGACTGAATACAGTGATATCCACACAGAGTTGTCGTGTAAAATATATGTCCCTAGAGGTTAAGTTCTGCCCCCATATTGGTGTTTAGACCATCCACATGGAAGAGAACAGAATAAATTACTGAAGAAAATGTTGGGTAGCTAAAATGTTTTTATTATGAAAAATCAGGAAGCTTTACAAAAACTAAGACTCTGGCTCTTTTCTAAAGTTTCAGTCTCTGAGCCTACATAATTGTTGAACTTTAAATAGGACTTTCCCTCAGCCTATTTTCCAGCATACTGTGTGTGAATCTCATACAAACGAAAAAATAGTGCCAATTTTCATCACATGAAACATGAGGCCAAGATTTAGTCAAGGTTCATTTATTGCCTTATTCATATTAAAAAATCAGTACATGTTTGTACTAAGAGATAATTGTTCTACTTTTTCACATAGACACAATCAATACAACATATACGTACACTTAACAAAGTGACTTTACTCCTAGGTAAAAGATTTGCTTTTCACATGAAGAAATCAGACTTACTTAACCTCCTTACCCACAAAAAAAGTATAGGATTATGAATTAAGGCACAGTAGCCATTAAACATATTATGTCTTAAAGGATCATTCATGTATATATATGATAAATATATATATGATAATATATATATGATAAATATATATATATATAATTTGGTTGATCAAAGTTATTTTAAAATAACTTTGCAAAAATAATGCAAATATTATTTTCTCTCCAACTATTTTGTATAATAAAGATGTGTTTTGATTGCTACATGATATTAATCAATTATGACTAAAAAGTTTGAGTTCTTCATATCATTTTTGTTTGAGTAATGCTAAAAATAAAAATGAAATTTAAAAATCTGATACCATACCATGTCTAAAATAGTGTCTGCTGTCATTATGATAGAGTTTTATCTAATCTAGTGAAAAATAGAGAGAGAAGGTGGAGAAAATTTGTATTGGCCCATTTAGCCATTTTCGTAAGAGCAAATTCAAAATGTACTGCCATATTGCCCTGAAAAAAATTAGCAACTTAAATTTTATGTTAAACAAAATGGAATATTTATATAATAGGCTTGTGGTTGTAGCAAAATACGAAAAAATAAACAGTAATTCTTAAAATATGTATATAAAATGTATTTATTAGTTTATAGTTATAAAACATTTCAACTTGTTTATTGTTCAATTTAGTAAAATATTGCCTCATTTTTTAATGAGGGAAATGAAACTCTCTTGGCTTACCCTATTTGTGTCCATTAAGATAAGCATAAGTCAGAAATGTTGCAATCAACCCAATTTACCCATAGAAGCAAGTTGCCACTGGTAATTGTGTCCCGGCTGACAGGACTTCACTTATTTATTCTACTTCGGGAAATTTGGGAGACAAAAGCAATTCTTGATAATTTCTTCACTATCCTGGAAAAAAATACATACTTTATTTATTCTCGGTTAATGCCCTTGCCCTATTTTTGAAATTATGAGTTAATTCTAATTCAGAACAAAAAGAAAGCACTCTCTGGAAGAGTCTTAATTATTTCCAAATGCCTCTCTAGCATATAAATGCTAAACTGTGTGACTTTTCCATTTATGGGCTGTGAGAAATAAACAGCTGGGATAAACAGCAGGCATTTCAAGATATTTTATTTATTTCTCAGCAGAAGTTTAAGCATATGTCATAATGATGGCATTTACATCATAATATATGTTGCTTCATACAGCTCTGCAAACCCATCAAAATCTGCACAAATGACTGTAGAATGGTAGAATAAGAAGAGTCTATCAAACACACTTCCATCTGCTTCAATTCCAAAAGTTCAACTTTTATTATAAACTAAGCAACTGAAAATCAAAAGTTCTGAAAACTTAATTGCATCCCTTAAATCCTTAAATCTTGGTTTTAGTTTAACTTTTAGAGTGATCTAATATGCCGTGACATAGGCATTTACATTTTCTATTCTGTTTTTTCTTTAAAATCCTGTTGCCTTGGCTTTCTGATATTTAATCAATGATATTTATCACTTCATAGAGAAAAGCTATACTGTTTAAGATCAAATTGTCAATATCCTGCTAACTCCACCATGAGACCGTCCTTTAAGAATTTGATTTGGTAAGAAAAAGAAAAAAAATCTTTGAATGATTTTAGTTCTTGTTAGTATATGGAGGACAAGCCTCGGGGAACTGATCAAGTAGTAATATTTTATTAGACCACAGGCAAGAGAGAACTTAGGGTTAAGATGTGATTGTCATCATATTTTGTCAAAGAGGAAGAAGAAATAGAAAACCTGTCCCTTCCAGTTCAGAGAATTACAGGATGGGGCAAACTGATAATGTTTTTGCAGATGTTAGGGTTCTGCCTGACCTGGATACTCCATTCTGCACCAAAATTTTGTAAGGGTTAAAATAAGGTGCTGAGTAGCTATGGCTCCAGAAGCAGAGGGGATTAGCCATTTGGACCTCTAGAATACTGACACACAGGATAGGATGATCTTGAGACATCATGTAGTAATGGAAGATGTGACAGTGAGACAGGAATTCTTTATTATTATTATTATTATTATTATTATTATTATTATTCTGTTAATCACCATACATTACATCATTAGTTTTTGATGCAGTGTTCCAGGATTCATTGTTTGTGTATAACACCCAGTGCTCCATGCAGAACGTGCCCTCTTTAATACCCATCACCGGGCTAGCCCATCCCCCCACCCCCCCCTCAGTTTGTTTTTCAGAGTCCATCGTCTCTCATGGTTCAAGACAGGAATTCGTAGCAGCGCTTAACCTGCCTTTCCATGAACTGCTTACAGTGTAGAAGAAACCTAGTTTTCACGTGCCCTGAAGCCAGGGTAGGGACAAGCTTCATGTCTGATTGGGAGTGTTCTAAACGTGGTCATTGCATTAGTGTTAAGTGGCTTTGTCAGATTAGGAATTCTGGACGTTTTGCCTGGTTGGAAGCCAAGTTCACAGTAGAACTTTGAGTTAGACATGTAACTCTAGAGAGTCAGAGCAGTATCAGATACACACTGACGTGGTATAATCCTAGTGTTGTCAAAAGTAGAGACCATGACTTCCTCTGTCAGTGCATTCATTGGTAGAGGACAAGAGAAGGACAAACAAACTCCAACACAGAAATTTTTTTTTTAAAGATTTATTTATTTATTTGAGAGAGCGAGAATGAGAGAGAGAGAGTACATGAGAGGGGGGAGGGTTAGAGGGAGAAGCAGGCTCCTCGCCAAGCAGGGAGCCTGATGCGGGACTCGATCCCGGGACTCCAGGATCATGACCTGAGCTGAAGGCAGTCGCTCAACCAACTGAGCCACCCAGGTGCCCCTCCAACCAGAAATTAACAGCAGTTTCCAACTTCCTTCAAATTTGCTACTGTGGAACAAAGATGGCCAAGGAGATGAACCTAATACCTTTCTTTGTCTGTCAAGTTCTTAAGATATTTAATGTAGCTGTCTAAAAAAAACATCATTGGAAAGAGAATAAAAACATGGCATATAGACCTCATATGGAGGATCTTAATCAGAGTATCTCTCAGGAAATTCATTAATTTGAATCTGAAAAAAAACCCTACTTTCAATCACCTTTAACTAAAATATAGCATTTCCATAAATTTGTAATGTAAGCAATAAAATGGAGTTGTATTGTTACACTTTTGACTCAACAGTAGAAATCACAGAGATTTTCATTTCACATAACAGTTATTGCAGATTTACCAAATTATCTTTAGAGTCGTCACTATTTCAAAAGGAGAGTAATTATTACACCATCAGCTAACTCCTTCATTAATAAACATTTCATTAATAAACACATCTATTATTATGCCACATTTTAATGATTTCAGAACCATATTTCTGTATAACAATTTTATTCTATAACCTTCTTAGTTTTTATTTCATTTATTTATGAATTGTTATTCTGAAAAGGAATCTGTAAGATTTGCCACACTGACAAGGTGGTCCATGGTGTGAAAAAAAAAAGACAGATAAGAACATCTACTTCTGAGTGAATTTGTAGTGACTGACTGATTGCTATATGATAGATGCTCAAAAATAGAATTTAAACCTAAAATGACAGAGCTTTTATTACTTGGTAACTTAGAGTTATTTTTGTTTGTTTTGTATGAATGTTTACTTTCTCTGCTTTCAACAGGATTGGGGTGTTAAAAAAATATCATTAAGTCAGTTATAACAAACGAAGAACTCATATTTTCTTTTAGATGCAGGGCTAACTTATTTCATTGTGCTTTTACTTTATTGTGCTTCAGAGTTACTGCGTTTTTTTACAAATTGAAGGTTGTGGCAAACCTCTGTTGAGCCAGTCTAGTGGTGCCATCTTTCCAATACCATTTGCTCACCTTGTGTCTCTGTGTCACATTTTGGTAATTCTCACAGTATTTTAAACTTTTTTGTTATTATTCATTTGTTATGGTGGCCTGTGATCAGTGATCATTGATATTACTATTGTAATTGTTTTGGGACACCACAAACTGCACCCATATAAGATGGTGAACTTAATTGATAAATGTTGCATGTGTTCTGACTGCTCCATCAGCTCGTCATTCCCCCATCTCTTTCCCTCTCCTTGGGCCTCCCTATTCCCTGAGACACAACAATATTGAAATTAGGCCAGTTAATAACCCTACAATGGCCTCAAAGTGTTCAAGTGAAAGGAAGAGTCGCACATCTCTCACTTTAAATCAGAAGCTAGAAATGATTAAGCTTAGCGAGAAAGGCACGCTGAAAGATGAGATAGGCTGGAAACTAGGTTTCTTGAGCCAGCCAGTCAAGCTGTGAATGTAAAGGGAAAAAAGGTTCTTGAAAGAAATTAAAAGTGCTACTCCATTGAGCATATGAATGATAGGAAAGCAAAACAGCCTTACTGATAATATGGAGAAAGTTTTTGTGGTCTGGATAGAAAGAAGATCAAACCAGTCACAATATTCCTTTGAGCTAAAGCCTAATCCAGAGCAAAGTCCAAATTCTCTTCAATTTTATGAAGGCTGAGAGAGGTTAGGAAGCTGCAGAAGAAAAGTCTGAAGCCGGTAGAGGTGGGTTCATGAGGTCTAAGCAGAGAAGGCAGCTCCATAATGTGAAAGTGCAAGGTGAAGCCCAAATGCTGATGCATAAGGTACAACAAATTATCCAGAAGATCCAGCTAAAAGAATTAATGAAGCTGGCTACACTAAACAATAGATCTTCAATGTAGACAAAACAACCTTCTTTTGGAAGAAGACGCCATCTAGGACTTTCATAGCTAGAAAGGAGTGGCAAATGCCTGACTTCAAAGTATCAAAGGACAGGCTGACTCTCTTGTGAGGGGCTACGGCAGCTGGTGACTTTAATTTGAAGCTGATCCTCACTGACCATTCTGAAAATCCCAGGAACTTTAAGAATCATGCTAAATCTACTCTCTGCCTATCTATCTGTAAATAGAACAATCCGACAGCACATTTGTTTACAACACAGTTTACTAAATATTTTAACCTCAGTGTTGAGAACTACTTCTCAAAAAAAAAAAAAAAAAGAGAGAGAGAGAGAGAGAGAGAAAAGATTCCTCTCAAAATATTACTGCTCGTTAACAGTACACCTGAGCACCCAAGAGCTCTGATGGAGATGTATAAGATTAATGTTGTTTTGGGCGCCTGGGTGGCTCAGTTGGTTAAGCAACTGTCTTTGGCTCAGGTCATGATCCTGGAGTCCCGGGATCAAGTCCCGCATCAGGCTCCCTGCTCAGCGGGGAGTCTGCTTCTCCTTCTCACCCTCCCCCCTCTCATGCTCTCTTTCTCTATCTCATTCTCTCTCAAATAAATAAATAAAATCTTTAAAAAAAAATAATGTTATTTTTATGCCCGCTCACATAACATCCATTCTGCAACTCATGGGTCAAGGAGTAATTTTGACTTTCAAGTCTTAAGAAATATATTTTGTAAGACACTAACTGCTATAGATGATGATTCCTCTGATGGATCTGGGCAAAGCAAATTGAAAACCGTCTGCAAAGTATTTGCCATTCTAGATGCCGTTAAGAACATACATGACTCATGGGAAGAGGTCAAAACATCAACATTAACAAGTGTTTGGAAGAAGCTGAGTCCAACCTTCATGGATAGCTTTGAGGAGACAAAGCCTTCAGTAGATGGAGTAAGTGCAGATGTAGTAGAAATAGCAAGAGAACTAGAAGTGGAGCCTGAAAATGCTACTGATGGCTAAAATCATGTGATAAAACTTTAATGGGTGAGGAGTTGCTTCTTTTGGATTAACAAAGAAAGTGTTTTCTTGAGATGGAATCTACTGGTGAAGATGTTGTGAACATTGTTGAAATGACAGCAAAGAATTTAGAATATTACATAAACTTAACTAATAAAGCAGTGGCAGGATTTGAAAGGATAAACTCCAATTCTGAAAAAGATTCTACTGTGAGCAAAATGCTGTCAAACAACAACATTGCATGCTAGAGAGAAATCATTTGTGAAAGGAAGCGTTAATTGATGGAGCAAACTTGAAAAACTGTTGTTTTAAGATTTATTTATTTATTTATTTATTTGTATTTATTTTAGAGAGAGCGAATGCAAGTGGAGGGAGGGACAGAGAGAGAGGGGGAGAGAGTGAATCTCAAGCAGACTCCCCCACTGAGCATGAGCCCAACACAGGCCTTGATCCCAGGACCCTGAGATCAAGACCTGAGCTGAAATCAAGAGTTGGATGCTTAACTGACTGAGCCACCCAGGCACCCCCAAAACTGTTTTATTTTAAGAAATTACCACAGCCACCCCAACCTTCATCAACCACCACCCTGATCAGTCAGCAGCCATCAGCATCAAGACAAAACTGGACTTGCTGAAAGTTCAGATGATGATTAGCATTTTTTAGCAATAAAAATATCTTTTTAATTAAGGGATGTATATTGTTTCTTTAGACATCATGCTATTACACACTAAATAGGCACAGTATAGTATAAACATAATTTTTATCTGTACTGGGGAAACACAAAATTCATTTTATTTACTTTATTGCGATTTCACTTTATGGCAGTGTTCTGAAACAGAATTCACAATATCTCCAAGGTATGGCTGTATGGATCCAAATGGCATTGCAAGAGTCAACTACATAGCAATCCAGGCAAGTTTCTCTCAAAATTTTAATGAGCTAAATGATTTAAAAGCCATGTTAACATTATTTCCATGAATTTCCATTACAATGTTTATATGGACTAAACAGTTCTCTTCATCCACAAAATGACCACAGAGAATGGATTGCAATGCTATATTATCCAGGTGATCCTGGTGCAGAGGAGGGTTTGAAGCTTGCATATCTTTAATGATGCATAACGCTACAATATTTTTTTTAGGTAAACTTACCTGCCCGACACTTAAAGAAATTACCTTGGTAGGGCATATTTTTAGTAATTTGTTATTAATATCTAAGTGTTCACTGTACACTAAAACTAAGCCTCTCAACAGTGATGTGCATTAGAATCCATTGTTAAAATGTGGATTCTGGGGCGCCTGGGTGGCTCAGTCGTTAAGTGTCTGCCTTCGGCTCAGGTCATGATCCCAGGGTCCTGGGATCGAGCCCCGCATCGGGCTCCCTGCTCCGCGGGAAGCCTGCTTCTCCCTCTCCCACTCCTCCTGCTTGTGTTCCCTCTCTCGCTGTCTCTCTATCTGTCAGATAAATAAATAAAATCTTAAAAAAATTAAAAATAAAAATAAAAAAATAAAATGCGGATTCTGATTAAACATGTCTGAGTTGGAAACTGAGATTCTACATTTTTAATAAGATACCAGGTGATGCTAAGACTGTTTTGAGAACCACAGTTTAAGTTGCAAGACATAAAACATTATACTAACAACTGAAATGCTACTGAATTTGATAAAACCTGTTGTTTAATTTCAGAAAATTCATAAGCTAGAAGGAAATAGGACATAATCAGTCATGCTAATTTCAGAAACAAAAGAGTCACCAATATGTTAAATACAAAACGATTTCAATGATGAGGAATGCAATACAAGGGCTGCTGGAATTAATTAAATCTCTTCCCAACTCAAGAACATGATGTGCTTTTTTGAATCTTAAAATATATGTTTAAATAATTTATCTTTATCTGTTTTTAAAAATATTTGTTTAAACACATAACAACAACAACAAACTCATTCCTCTTATGGGAGATGATGGGAGCTGGTGGTAGTTTCATTCATATATAAGAGGGTTCTGTAATCAATAGTCAGTGGGCCACATCCAGACAACCATGTTTTTTGTAAGACTGCAAACTTATAGTGGTTTTCACATTTTTATAATGGTTGAAAACAATTTTTTCTGACTCATTAAAATTATATGAAATCCAAAATTAGGCGTTTATAAATGTTTCATTGGCACACAGCCACACCCATTTGTGTAGGCACTGACGACCAATGTCTTCATGCTCCCACAGCAGAGATGAACAGTGGCACCAGATACAACAAAGCATAAAATTTGTATTATCTATAAATTTCGTAAAAGTATGAAAATCAACCAGTGAATCAATCTGTGTCTGCATTATTATTTTTTTTCTAGTGTAATTGTCATGAAAATGTGCATCTTCCGTTTTTAAAAGAAGGCACTTTTGAGTTAGGGAAAGACCACAGGACTTGTAGCCTGGAGTCATATTTTTAAAGTCCTGAAGAAGCGTCCAATTTCTCTAGCCCAGCAGCCCTATTAAATAAGAAGTTCACATCACAGGCTGCTGTGGTCTTTTCCCGGCCCAACATATGTTTACATATTAAGTTTTTATTTGTTTCTTTGTTTTAATCTATTAACTCTGTGATGTTTTCCCAAAGAAAAAGGATATTGTTATTATTTAAATGGTTTTGCACATGACTTTTCTTTCTACCAACCTTGAATTTCTCCCCTTTGAAAGTGGTTTATTATTCTGTCTTTATAAGCTTGTTTCTCTTGCATATTTTGGGAGTTTCAAATAGGTTATTTCTGTAGTCATCTGATCAAAGCTAATGAAGTTTTATTGCTCTAATAAAATAACACAACACAAACACCAAATTTTAATAAAAACCCCATCTATATCCAGACATAAACTGCAGTGTGTAGCTGAGTTATAATTTTTCCCTAAAATATATGCTAAGATTCATGAAGGAAACCTAAATATATGAAACATTCAAAAAGCCACATTAAAGATAGACTTACTTATGCTTAAGGACACTCTTTCTCTAGGAAAGGTAATAAATGAAAATGTTTAGCAGTTTTGCAAACTGTGTTTGACATTCAATATAAAGAAAACAAAACAACTTCAATTCAAAGAACGGTAAAAAGGATCCACGTTTTATTACTCGAAAATTTGTTATAGAGAAAATATTCTATATTGAATTAAATAAATAATTCTCCAATAATTCCTAATCTTTTGGAAAGTGTTGTATACTCTTTCTTTGACTGTAATTCCCAGCACTTCCTGGCTGTAGATTTAGCCTGAAAATTTTATCCTGTTTTTTTTTTAAGATTTTATTTATTTATTTGACAGAGAGAGAGAGAGGCATCACAAGTAGGCAGAACAACAGACAGAGAGAAAGGGAGAGCAGGCTCCCTGTTGAGCTGAGAGCCCAATGTGGCACTTGATCCCAGGACCTTGGGATCATGACCTGAGCCGAAGGCAGACGCTTAACCAACCGAGGCACCCAGGCACCCCAGATTTTATCTTTTTAAGCCTCAGTTTCCATATATAAATCAGTTAATTCTCAAAATATTTCTTGTGTATTCATTGAAATTATGAAATGTAGTTAATATTATATCATCAACACTAAGTGTTTGATAAACATGAGTGATTATCATCAGTTGTGTGGTCACATACTTCCCAGAGAACTTTACTTCAGATTTAGGAGATAACATTTTCTCATGTATATTTTTAATAAAATTTGGCAATTATTATGCTTGATATTATTTCATATTTTATAACATGTCCCCAAGCAAACAGAAATAAGCTACTCTATGAAGGAATAATCTTACAAACTTTCTATTTTTGTAACCGCTTTATTAAGATATAACTGTATACCAAAAAAAGCACATGTTTAATATATATGACTTGATAAATTTGGACATATGTATATATTCATAATGCAATTACCACAATCAAAGCAATACACATATCCAACACCTCTCAGAGTCTCCCTTTGTATTAATTTTATTTAATTAATTTTGTGGTATGTAGGATAAGAACACAACATAAGATCCACCCTCTTAATATTTTAAGTGAACAAGATCATATTGTTAAGAGTAGGCACTGTGTTGTACAACAGATCTCTGGAACTTATTCATTTTGCATGACTGAAACTTGAAACCCATGGGGCAGCAACTCCAATCCATTCTCAGGGCCAGGTCTGCACTCAAATAACCATATATATATTTTCATTTATTCCGTTAAAATGCATATACTCCATAAGCAAGTACTTTACCAAGCAACAGATGCCTTTCTCAGGGTCTATTCATGCCTTTATTTGTTTAACAAAAATTTGCAGAGCTATTAATATTACGGTCCCTTTTGTAAAAGCTGGTCGTGTAGCAGTAATAAAGCAAAAATTTCTCGCTTTCATGGAACTTGTATTCTAGTGGGGGGAATTAAGTAAAATGAACTGTAAGTAAATAACTGAGATAATTTCACACAGTTATATGTACTATGAACTCCATAAAATAGAGAAAGGAGCGTGTACCTGGACTGATGTGAACAAGTTCTTTGGTATGTAAGACAACCAGTTACACACGTGAGTTTGGAGGACAGGAGACATGCCTGGCTCATAGATATCAACAGGAGTATCATTAACACATAAATGAATTCCAAAACCATTGGACTAGATGAGATCACTGAGAGAGGAGAGAATCAATTATATCAACTTTGCAAATGTTGAAGAGCAGGAACAGAAAAGGAGTCTCGGCGGGGCATACCTGTGAGTTAGGAGAAAGATCATCAGTGAGATTTCTAGGCGGGGTCACTGTGTTACTGTTTCTGAGAAGTGGAAAAAGACTAAGATGGTATAGCAGTTTGGGGGATTTTGTAATGGGTGGTTACAGCGGAGAGGTGGGGCCAGAATCTGTTTTAAGAAGAGAATTAGAAATGAGAATATGTGAAAGCAAACCTAAAGAACTGTCAAGAAGTTTTACTGTGAAATAGACAAAGAAATGGGCATTAGCTGTGAAGAAAAGTAGCTGAATGGAGGATATCTCATGTTATGAAAAAAATACCATCTGCATATGTTAATGAAGTTATTGATTAGCAACGTAGGGATTGATGAACCAATAAAAAGGGATACTTTCAGTTGCAAAGTCTTTAAGAAACTATGAAGTATGGGGTTCTGAATAGTGTTGAGAAACTGACCTTTGTTATGCTGTAGAAGACAGGAAATGAGTATGAGTTGACAATATGTAGATGGATAAATATATTTGTTCATCGAAATAATTCTATTTTTTATCATTATTTTTAAAATTTTTCAGGTCTGTGAGGTAAAAAAGGGGAGAACAAACAGGAAGGTGTATTAAAGGTACATGGAAGTATCACTTTGGATGGAAGATACCAGAAAAATGAGAAAGCATTTTTAGGACATTTGGAAATATGCATTTGAAATTTTTTATCATGAATTTAATGCTAACCCAGTCTGCACAGTTGTTTGCTTCTCCAGTAAGATTCAGGTAGTTAGAAACAGGTGGCTATGTATGTTTAATGAGGCATTATATTTTCCCAAGAAGTAGAATAAAGGAAGAGAGGAACGCAAAGTAGTTGTGTTTTATCAAAAAGCCCTTAAGAAAATAGAAACTGTAAGAGATATTTCTATCAAAGACCACACTAGTGTTAGAAGGCTAAATGACAAAAAAAGTAAACTATAATGTAATCCAGTGTATAATAATTACAGGAAGCAATTATTGCCCCTAAGACTGGTAGGAGACAAAAGAAAAGTGATGGGTTCAGGATTGTGACTCCTCGAGAGGGTTTCCCACAAGGCTGGTGCTAGAAGCAGCGAGAGTCCCCACTAGGACATGAACCATTATGTACCATTGTGGGGCCTGCCTGGGGCTCAGTCTGGAAACTTCTTCTCCCCTTCTCCGGCTTTCCATTCTCCCACCAGTGCTCTCCATTAGTAGAACATAACTGGCAAATAGTCCAGCAAGGAGTCTTGGGACATGGAGCTGGTGAACTCCCAGCCTCACTATCACATAACAAAAAATATATAAAGGTTTTAATTGATATTTTCTATTATTTCTCTTGTGCTTAAACAGTAGTTAACTGCTGACTCTACAATTTCTGGTATTTCTGCTTCCTTATCTTGCATACCTGCTGATATAATCCTTTCCAGTTTGGGTGGTCCCACGGCTTCTTATTTATTATGCCATATAAATACTATGTCTCACTTGCCAGGTGATTTTCTTTTCTTCCATAGTGGGTGACTCATGCCAGGTCCTGGGCCCCTTCTGCCTGATCATTGTATGTCACCATGAGTAAATGGCAAGCCTTAAAGATATAAAGCAGTATTCGATAACTTCAACAGTTAGATCCTCTAAATTATTGCCCAGGAATAAGGTGTGCTGTCACTTGAAAAACACACTCTGTCTTCTAGAATTATATTAAAATTAGTGAATTATCTTTTTTTCTTTCTAGAAAACATTAATTTAGTTCTAAGATGCAGATCATTCCAAACCACAGGAGGTTTCTCATATTGTCATCAGCAAAATTGAAATTTGAGTGAATGATACACTTTGGCATATTAAAAGTAGAAATGTTTTGGAACAAGTAGGCTGAAAACAAAATGTTTTGATGGGAATGACATTCTTCCAGAACAAAGATAGTAACTTGATTGTTATTCAGGCTCTCCCCTGGTCGAGGCCATATGGGCACTCACATGTGGACCCATGAGGTGGCATTGTCTTGGTAAAATCACCTCCAACTACAACTATTTCCTCAATCCAAAACTGTAGTTGAGAAAATTGATACCATTGGGGCCCAGAGTTGAGCGGATTCAGAGTGTGTACTTATGTTATCTAGAGAGAACAATTTATAAATTTACAAAAGAACAAATCAGTTTGCAATAAAAAGAAGTGTCCAGCACAGTCAGCAGATCAGTGACGGTCATAATTAGTGGTTGGTGAATGAGCAGTCAGAATATTGAGGGTAACTTCAAGCAAATGCATGATGACATCAAGATATTATGACATTTGTTATTTAGTACAAGATAAGCAGCATACCTGTCAGAGGGACTAAAGCTACACCATCTACTTTGGGTGGTGCCAGGGCAAATCCTGCCCATACCCACCTCCCACTTTTCTCATATTCATTTGAATCTCTCTCTGGCTATTCAATACCATCCTACATGTTTGAACCATAAACTCCTTTTAATGTGATTTTAACTTCTTTCTCCTCTGACAAAGTCTCTTCTGCCCTGCCTCACCTTTTTCTCCAGGATTACTCATATTTACATTTCCAGTTATTCCCATGGAATTCTCTCCATTTCTATCCCCAAAGCAATGATTGGATTAGCCACTGATATGGTCACTTGGCAATTTGTACATAGACCCATCATTGAATGAATCACGTGACTTCAAGCTAACTTTTAATATCTCCCAATAAACATGGCAACTTTTGGAAGTACTGCACATATTTATAAATTTCAAGTGCATTTAAATTATTTTGCCCTATCAACTTTGATGCATTGTTTTCACTTTCAAATAGCACTCATTTTTTTTTCTTCTTTTAAAGTTGTTATGATTACTTTATGGGCTACTTCCAAAATAATTTTCAATTATTCTAAACTACACCTAAGAGTTTTCTACCTCCAAATACCTAGCTATTATTAATGTACTATTCACAGCCCATTTTTTAAACATCTGTTTAATACTGAACTTTAAATCTGTAGATCTAATGCTTTATTCAGATATGTCACTAATATTTTGTTTGAGTATCACTCATTTGAGAACTGTAAAAAAAATTAATGCCTATACTTTCCTGAACCTCTATCATAGACATTTTACATATTCAACACAATCATTTGCCATAAAAATATAAACCTCCAATAATTTTCTACTCAATAGGAAGAGTTTTAGCAAAGTTCACTTTGGGTTTTTAAAATTCTTTTCAATTCTTCTCTTTTTTATGTTTTAAAATCTCAGGAGATTAAATCCATTAAATGAAGTTAATCTTCAATTAGCAAGAAGAACATATGTATGCTCTTCATTAAAATCCCCAGGTATCATGAGTAGCAGTTCATTTCGGGTTTTCAGATAATTAAAGCCTCATACACATTTTCTGATATTCCATCTGGCATTACAGCATATTCAACTATAGACCACTCAAGTTACCAGATAGCTGAAAAGCTTAATATCAAACATTAATACTAGGAACACCTCTACTTTGATGTTGTATAGATAAGCGAATTACTATAACCTCAAATATCCACAAACCTAAATAAATAAATGAGTGAATGAATGAATGAATAAATAGATAGATAGATAGATGATAGATAGATAGATAGATAGATAGATAGATAAATAAATAAATAAATATGGTGGATCTTATCTTTAAATATATATGTCATGAAAGTGATCTTATGACACTTTTCACTGAGTAGAGTCTAATATATAATTGGTGCCCAATTGGTATTTATGAAATATTATCCTTAAACATTCTGAAATTTAAGGCAATTGTGTCATTTAAACTTTTTCTAATCTGTATCATTAAACATATTATAAAATGTCTTTTACATATAAAATTGTATTTTATAATTACAAATATTTCAGGAAATAGGAGTCTTGATTTTTAAGCTGAGTTAGAGTTTTCCTTGATAAAGAGATTAGTTTCACATACTACATATTTGTTATATATCTAACATGAACACCTCTGAAAAAAATCACCTGATGCAGGGGCGCCTAGGTGGGTCAATCAGTTAAGCATCCGACTCTTGATTTCAGCGCAGGTCATGAGGTCATGATCTCAGGGTCATGGGATAAAGCCCCACATTGGACTTCACGCTCAGCAGAGAGTCTGCTTGAGATTCTCTCTCCCTCTCCCTCTGTCCATCCCCTCCCCCGGCTCACTCTATTTCTTTAAATAAAGAAAATCTTTTTTTCAATAAAAATCATCTAATGTTGAATAATCTTCCATCTAATGTTAACTACTATCATCTGATGAGTCATCAGAAACCCATGGCTAAAGCATAGAAGATGAAGAACTTAATTGTAATGGCTGTCCAGCTAAAGCTTCAAGGAAAAAAGGGCAAACTTTTAATTAATGTATGCTAATCTTTTTAAAAAAATGTATTTATCAACTTGAGAGAGAGAGAGCAGGGAAGAGGGCAGAGGGGGAGAGAGAATCTCAAGCAGACTCCCTGCTGAGCACAGAGCTGATGCAGGGTTCAATCCCATGACCCTAAGATCATGACCTGAGCCGAAATCAAGATTCCATCGCTTAACTGACTGAGCCACCAGATGTCCCTTAATGTATGCTAATCTTGAGACAAGGGTCATTTTGCTAGATATGTTTACATAAGTCAGCTGCATTCACCTCAAAGATCCAGGGGTTCATCTAACGCTTGTTTGTGTACCATGCTCTTCAGGTTTCTCCAGCCTATATGCTACTACTTGTCAGGGATGTGGGTGTCAGTCCGGACTCTTGACACTTTCTCCTCCATCACTCTAGTTGGTGAATATGGATTTACCAGCAAAAATTGAGAAGATTAAGAGTCACAGAGGGAAAGAGCTCGTTAGTGACATGAGATCTAATACGTCAAATGTAATTATATAAACCAAACTTTCTGCTTGTATGGAAGTCAGTACAGTTGCTGTAGCTACTAAAATGGGTTGTGGTATTGTTATTGTTTGGGAAATTAGTGTTTTGAAATAAGGAGAAACAAAGGATTAATACTGCTTCCAAGTAAAGTTAGATTTGGCATTGACTGCTGTCATGAAGATGATTCATACTTTGTGATCCAAAGTAACAGCTCCCATAAATACCATGAGTGTCAGTCATATTGAATGCAAACGATGTTTAGTTATGTAAAAGTGGCTAGATGGTGTGTAAATACAGGGATATGTGAAATGAGATGATGAAATAAATAGAGAACAAGTTTTTCTACCAGAGTGAACAGGCAAATACTGGATAACACAGGTAAAGTCCAAGCATAGTATCATGGGGTTTATGCAACTGTTACATGAAATTGTCGCATTAGTCAAGGCAGTCTGATCAATTGTTGCAGGGAGAAATCATAGAATGTAAAATGCAGACTGGGAAGGTGAACTGATCTTCAGACTCTGTTGCAGACAGAAACATCAAGAGAGGAGGGATGATTCTGTTTTCAAGAATATATGTAAGAGATTTAGGGTGATTTTTTAAAAATAAATTTTACTTAAAGTAGCAAACAAAATACTACTTCTCTTAGCATCAAGCCATTCTTAACTCACAGACTTAACATATGAATATTTTTCCTTACTATTGATAATGTATTTTGGTATTAAATTTTTATTCAAAAAGTTGAGAGTACTTATTTTATTGAGGATATTACAGAAGAATGTTCAATTTAAACTATCATTAAAATAAGTGACTGCATGTAATAAGATTTATATTTAATATAAAATAAAATATGTGTTTAAATTTTTTATTGGGAAAGGAGAACTTCACGGAATAAGAGGAGCTCTGAGTTTTTATTTTTATAAAGGGAACTTAAAAATTCCAAGTAATTAATTTACAGAAACAAATGATAACAGAGGGAAGATCATGACACTATTTAAAATAATTTTTATTTTATAACAAAAATAGAGATGAATATTGTTTCCCTTGAATAGAGGATATCAATCTCATTACTAAATTATATTATTTTTGCCATTTGAAAGCTATATCTGTATTAGCATACTAATGATATTTATCATTCACTGAATACTTCCAATGTAAACATTAACTTAAAATAATTATATTTTTCTGTTAACTATATATATATATTCTGTTTCATTATAATTTCACAATCTGTCAAGAAATGTGTCCTTATCTTCCCTTTTCAGATGAAGGCATAAAGGCTTTGAGCCTTTAAGCTGGCAATGAACTGAATAAGGATTTAAACAAAGTTCTTTTTTACACGAAGAAATGTGTTCATAACTACCATTTATATGCAAAGTAGAATAGGAAGATGTAGTGTGTGTGTGTGTGTGTGTGTGTGTGTTTTCTACTGTACTCCTGGGATTCTTGATCAGCATGCATTCCCCAGGAATACATCACTTACTAAGTTTTGCTCCCTGGAATGAATCAGGCTATGCCTAGCATGCTATAATCCATTTTATCAGCTTCACGTAGACAGGTCTAGTGTATAATTCTTGTTCTTCCTACTTTCCCGTATGTCTTTTGAACCACAAGGTCCCCAGCAGTGGAATTTACTTTTCTCTTCTGCTGCAAACCCTTAGGGTTGTTGAAAAATTGGTTCTTTTCCTGTTGCCTGATTGAAAGGGGTATGAATTCAGATCATTTCCTAGTTTAAATTGGCTTTTCATTTATGGAGTCCTTCCTCACATATCTGTCCTGACTGATGGCTGCGATTTTTCACTGCTAAGTGCTTTGGCTTTCTTCAGAGGAAAAGCACTATCTAAGTGCAAAATGTTACAATTAATATTAAAATGAGATTCCACTGAGTTTAAAAAGACGATTTAAAAGAAGCACAAGGAATTGCAGAAGAAAAGCAGCATGTAGCTCTTTGTATTTTATAGATATGCCTTTTTCACAAAGTGGACATGGTTTTTAATATATGTAATTTTTAAAAGAGAAACATTAAAAACTACATATGTAAATAGATATAATGTGAAGAATTCTGATGTAAAAGGAACACTGCACTTAAGATATTTTTCACTTTACACACAGTTTATATTTAAACTGACATAGAAATTTCACTTTGTTCTCTTTGATAGCGTTTATTACTGATCATACACATACTTGACTTTAACTTTTGCATGAACAGTTTTGGATAGTAAGAAGCATCTCATTGTTTCTTAAATGCAGTAATGATATAGAAGGAGGCGCTGAGAAAAATACCAACATATCAGCAACTGTTTCACAATGCTCTAAAAACAGTGCAAACGGTGCTCATATAATTGAGTTCTGTCTTTGTTCAATCTGAAAATAAAATCCAACTTGATAAATACAAAAGAAATGTCGAATAATTCCATGTTTATATAATGAAATTATTTTTTATTCAAATTTACATATGTAGATTTTTTTAATTTGGTCAACTTGTACAATAATAATATGGCTCTTTAGAAGAAGACATGAATAAATCACGACCACTACAATATGTTTTCCTAAAGAAATTACTGTTCATGATTTTATGATATAAATATTAGTAAAATGTATCGTACTTTAAAGTCTAAGGTAAATACAGTTTCAATATGCATCTTTATTCACTATCTACTTATGTATCTGTGTGTAAATAAATGTTGCCACTCCATTTAGCATTTCTTCAAACAACATAGATCTCTAACCACTGAATTACATGACCATAATATCTGACAAACAATTATAATTTTTATAGACAAAATGTTGCATAAAACTACGGGTACTATTACATGACATTTTAGCATGGCATTTTATTTTATTTTTTAGCATGACATTTTAAATTTTAATCTAATCCAATCATGTTCATAAGTACTATATTAAACATTTAAAAAAGAGACCTTTAATAAAATCCCATCCACTGGGCTGATCTAATTCATGAATAGATTTCATTTATTCAAGAATATTTTACTACTTTGATGTAGTATCAATCTCATTGTTAAAAAAAAAAACACCAAAGCACAATAGTTCTGAAATGCATTTATGAACGCAAGAGAAGAATTTGGTACTGAATCTATTTCTTCTTTCTGGATTGAATATTTACAAATTTGTGGAGATGGTTGTCCAGAAACAGATTTTTGATGGGCAAATTCAACTTAAAATATGGTTAAAACGTTTAACAAGCCACGAAAACCACTTACCAGATGTCATGGTACTTCCCCTAAATGTTGTTAGGAGAAATAAATACTGCTAAGGGAAAGAAAAAGAGATTTTGATAGTTGTAAGTGCTAAAAAGTAAGAATAATTACAAAGCATAATCTTCAGTATTTTTGTTGAGCTGGTTTTTAATAAGCAAACACAACTGTTTGTTTTACTTTATTGATCCCTTCAGCTCTCAATGTTGCATGACTAGTTGAGCATCAGAATAGCTCTACTGCTGTTCCCCACCTATGTTTAGGGAGAGAAGAGAGAAATGTAGCTCACGTTACAATGAGATGAGTAGTTTTTCTTTACTTTTATCTGTTTACTGTTTAGCTGCAGAAACATATTTCTAAGAGTACATCTTCCCAGTATCAGTGAAGGTTGTTCATCTACAGGTAAAAAAGGTGAAGACTTAGATATATATGTTAATTACATGAATTCTGAATAAAACGGCTTCGTACATTCTATTTTCCGACAAAGTTTCTGGTAATGAATTGTATTGTTTTAAAGATAAATACATATTTATTTTGTAATTCTGATTTTTTAGTGTTGTTCTTATTTTGATAGTATTCCAGACATGTGTACACATACAAATCCATAGAAGAAGATTTAACAAAAATTACACTTTGGGAGGCTTTTTTTGTTTTGCTTTCTGTGATATATAATCTTTCAAATATGCAGTGAATATTTAAGATTTAGTTACAAAAAAGAAGAGTTAAACAACCATCTCCCCTTCTCAGCATGATGTATTCATTACTTTTGCACCCATGTTTTAATATCCAAATTTATTTTAAGCTTATCATTTATCGTTCAAGTCAACTTCAAAACTCAGTTTGCTTAAACAGGATGTAGAAAAACTTTTGACATCTGTATAAACTATTAAAATGTTGTTATGTTGGGTATGTGTGTATTCATCCTCATCTATTTACTCACTAATTGGTACACAAAACTTTTGTTCCAGTAATGTTATCCATGGTAAAGGCAGGGGAATCGAGAACCAGAACACGTTTACATATTGTAGCTCATAAACATTAGTTACAGTGAATGGATGGAGACTTCATGTCATAAAAATTCTAATGTTTTTCTCTTGTAAATTTGCCAGATGTTGAGTCATATAGTTTGGAAGGTTTTAAACTAATTATTCAAATCATTTCTCTGTCAATATATTCTTTGGTGTGATATAAACTTGTACTTGATAAATACAAATGGCTAACTACCTCATTCTGAATATAAACTTAAGACCCTTGATTAAACATGTAGAAGGAAAAATAAAGCAATGTGTCCTTCAGAGAATTTACTTTGGCAGTATTCTTGAAGCATGTGTAATATTTATCAACTTGGTAAGTAAAAACCATTTATAATAGACACCAAAATCTCTTAAACTCACCTCTGTGTGTCACAGTGTAATCAGTTATGAAATTGAGGCCAGGAAAATAAGAGAACTATTTGTGTCACATTTATTTTTTTATTTTTTTTTAAAGAATTTTATTTTATTTTATTTATTTGAGAGAGAGAGAATGAGAGAGAGCACATGAGAGGGGGGAGGGTCAGAGGGAGAAGCAGACTCCCCGCCGAGCAGGGAGCCTGATGCGGGACTCGATCCAGGGACTCCAGGATCATGACCTGAGCCGAAGGCAGTCACTTAACCAACTGAGCCACCCAGGCGCCCCTTTGTGTCACATTTAAATAGCAGTGCTAATTTGACTGAGAAATCTTTAGATAATATTATAGTCATTGACATTAATTTCAGATTACATTTCACATTAAGTATAAAAAGTTAAATTGTTATGAAATTGTTAAAAAAGAAAACACCTTAATACATTTTTAAGAAAAAAATTTTAATCATTTTTATTTATGGCATATAAAAAGTACTCAGGTGAAGATTTTTTTAAAAACTCATCTCCTATACATATTTTTGTTATGTTGAACTTCTATCATATTGTTTTAACATATATGTGAAATTGTTACGCAAATTAAAATGAATCCATAGTTATCCTTTGTCACATATCAATTCACTTAAAACTGTGTATCTCACTGTTTCTCTCCTCTTACATATAAGTAAAAGAGAGAGGTAACTAACCTGACTTTACCTGATTCATTCATTTTCTTAAGTGAATCAAGTATTGGAAAATTCTTCAGTGAATGAGAAATGCAACAGATGTCAAACTTGGCATACGAAAGATGTACTATCATATCAAATATGGGTGATTGTAAATAAATGCTAAAGTTACTAATCCTTGAAAAGCAGTTGGCAGAGCAATCACTGACTCGATCTACATTAATATAACTTTAGAGATGTCCTACTAAACATATTTCAAATACACTTCTAGATGAGATCATACTTTTAATGAGCATTTAAAAAATTAAGTTTAGGTTGAAAACAATCATCCTCATCTAGTGTATAGGGAATTATATGTGGGTACAAAAAGATTCTGGCAAATATTAAAATTTGCACCACATTTTGAGACTACAGTTGTAAATATGGAAGAGTGAAATATTATATTTTAATACAAGATAAGTAAAGGCCACTTCCTTTGCAGAAAGGATGTTACTAAGACATCATTTGTTACTATAAATATAAATATATTATAGCAATATGTCTTCCATTACCTAAAGTAAAGAGTTTGCCTTAATTAATACCTCAAGTCTTATGACTAAAACATCAAACACTACATATGCTAAATTTTCACACCACATACAGCAAACACACATGGACTGCTTGAAAATTTTAGCTACAGATGCTGCTGTGGTCATTAGGGCTTATTGGAAATCTCTTGAAAAAGAACTGTTTAATCTCTTCTGTGCAAATGTTCAGTTAGCATACATAGTTGATGGTATTTAAATAAAACATATTAGAAGAAAAAATATATTAAATGTGTGATCTGGCATTAATATACTTTGAAATCCCACAATGTTAAATGGTTATTTTAACCATTTTTTTTAAAGATTTTATTTATTTATTTGAGACAGAGCGAATGAGAGAGACAGCACATGAGAGGGGGGAGGGTCAGAGGGAGAAGCAGGCTCCCTGCTGAGCAGGGAGCCCAATGCGGGACTCCATCCAGGGACTCCAGGATCATGACCTGAGCCAAAGGCAGTCGCTTAACCAACTGAGCCACCCAGGCGCCCAAATGGTTATTTTAAAAGAATGACTTCTACATAAAGTAGAATTGGTGTAAAATATAGATTATTTTATTATTATAATAAGCAATTTGCAGTTTGGGGATTACTTTTATGTTTACCTTACTATTTACATTATAGTCGTGAGATGAGAGATGAGAGAATTAGAGATGGCAGATTCTGAGGGCATTCTTACTGGGTAATAGTTTACCTATTTCACCCAAATGCCCTAAAGATGAACAATTGAAAAAAAATTAGGAAGGTGAGCAGAGATGGGAATCTTATCAACCATTTATAAAAAATTTTCCATAAAACTTACAGGCTTCATCAAGTCAGGGATAATGTTGGGAGACTAGACAGATAATTACTGTGCAAGGATTCTTTACTCTATGGACTTTCAATATTTATTGAGATTCCAGAAGGGGACAGAATTAATCTAAAAGAAAAATCACCATAGTAAAATTAAATTCTATATATTTATAGATTATATTTGTAATATTGTTTTCCTTTTTTCTGTCTCTCTTTCATCTTTCTCCTGATTTTTATCTTTGCTTATTTATAATATCACCATTATCTGTTTTCAGCATCTGCAGATTTGGAAAAGATCATTTTTTTCTCTATCTCTTTATGTTTGAAGCAAAATTTTATATTACAATTAAAATATTTTCAAAGTCTTAAAAAAGATGTCAAGGCTTGAATAATAGCTAATATCAAACCAACAATGTAGTTTCAGCAATGACACTATTGCGCATTCCATATGTGTCCAAATCAGTAGTTCAATGATCTTAGTAGCTGCATCATGGGTTCATATTTTTAATGATAGACATAATTTTAGTGAAACACATAGGTCTTGACTATGTATTGACAATACTCAAAATACTATTTTTATGATAATATGGCTCTTCTGATCACTAATCATGTTGACACTCCAGCCAAAAAAAAAGAAAATAGGTTTTGTTATTGAATACATTCATAATGTGGTACAACTATGACCACTATCCATCTCCATAACTCTTCTTATCTTGTAAAACTGCAACTCTCTATCCATTGAGCAATAACGTCCCACTTCCCTTTTTCCCAACTCCTGACAACCATCATTCTACTTTCTATGTCTATAAGTTTGACTACTCTAAGTACCTCATAGAAGTGGAATCGTATTGTATTTTTGTTTTTGTGACTGGCTTATTTCCCTCAACATAATGTCTTTAAAGTTCATCTGTGTTGTGAATATGTCAGAATGTTCCATCTTCTTATGGTTAAATAATATTCCTAAAATTCAAGAACACAAAAAAGAACCTAATTCAGAAGTGAGCGAAGGATTTGAATAGACATTCCTCCAAAGAAGATATACAAATGGTTAATAAGCACATGAAAAAATGCTCAACGTCACTAATCATTAAGGAAATGTAAGTTGAAACTATGAGCTATCACTTTATACTCATTAGGATAGCTACTGTTAAAAACAAAACAATATAACACAAAAAAGAAAACCAGGAAATAGCAAGAGTTGGTAAGGATGTGAAGAAATTGGGACTCCTGTGCACTGGTGCTGAGGATGTAAAATGGTATAATCCTGTGGAAAACAGTTTGGTGATTCTAGAAGAATCTAAAAATAGAATTGCCATATGAACCAACAATTCTACTTGTGAATATGTAACCAAAAGAGTTGAAAGCAGTATCTCAAAGAGACAAGTGTATACTTGTGTTCATAGCCACGTTATTCACAATTGCTAAAATGTGGAGGCGACTATAGTGTACTTTTATGGATAAATGGATAAGCAAAGTGTGATATAGACAGTTTTTTAAACAAGTGAACAAATATACAAATTTCACTCAACTAGAATATTTTTTGCCTCCTAAAAACCTTCAATACTTTGAGCTTGATTTTTCTCCATTAATCTGACCTCGTGTTTTTTTTTTCTTTTTTCTTTTTTTAAGATTTTATTTTTTATTTTTTTTAAAGATTTTATTTAGTTATTTGACACAGAGAGAGCGAGCACTAGTAGGCGAAACGGCAAGCAGAGGGAGAAGGAGAAGCAGACTCCTTGCTGAGTAGGGAACTCAATACGGGACTCGATCCCAGCACCCTGGGATCCAGATCTGAGCTAAAGGCAGAAGCTTAACCGATTGAGCTACCCAGGTGCCCCTCGTGTTTTTGTTTTGTTTTTTTTTTTTCTAAACTGAAATTGTAAATGTTCTTCTTATTAAAAATAATATAAAGACACACTATATGAAAAATATAAAACAACTATGTGGTCATCTTAAGCAATTTACAACATTGGCATGTTGTCATATCCTCTCAAATTATTTTTTAATAAATAAAATTCATTAGAAATAGTACTTGATTTCCTAATAGTGATATATCTCCCTTTTTGTAAATACTTTGAACAGATTTTAATTTTTTCATACACTTAAATTCAAACCAACTATGATAATAACTATTTCCCTAATACTTAATTTATTTTTTTAAAGATTTTATTTATTTATTTGAGAGAGAGAGAGAGCACAAGCAGAGGAAGGAGTAGAGGGAGAGGGAGAAGCCGACTCCCCGCTGAGCAGGGAGCCCAATGTGGGACTCGATCCTGGGACCCTGAGATCATGACCTGAGCTGAAGGCAGACGCTTAACGACTGATCCACCCAGGCTTCCCTCCCTAATACTTTAAAAACCCAGTCATGACCTGAAAATAATATTTCATTGTTCTTTTAACTTATGATTCTCTTTATCAGAGCCAACTATAATTACTTTCGTATAAACTAACAGTTCACATTCATTGCTTATTGGACTCTTGGTTCTGTTCTAATTCACTTACAGCAATTCATATTTATTAAATCTGTTCTTCATCTATGATTTCTATTACAAACATTTCCATCCATTTGTCTTGTGATATATAGCCATGATTTTCCTTTTGTGTGTGTGTGCAGACATCTTTGATTTTTATGCATAGGAAAAATGTTTGGTCTCTTTTTATGCTATTTGGTTTTCCGTCATAGTAAAATTAAATACATGTATATCGGTTACCCTAGTATTTTAATGGGTTCACTTTTGTATTTTATTTTTAACACAGTTGAATTTTATTAAATGTGAAGAGTGAGACAGAAATAATCATACCTGAGAGATGACAGCTGGTAGCTGGGCTAGTTGCTCTCACAGAGGTCATGTGGTTTCCCCACTGACATTAAAATTTTGCAGAAAATAAATATCTGACTAGAACTCCTTGTGACGTGGATACAACGAAAAACAGATAATTTAAATTAGATACCAGAGGGCGCCTGGGTGGCTCAGTCGTTGGGCATCTGCCTTCGGCTCAGGTCATGATCTCAGGGTCCTGGGATCGAGTCCCGCATCGGGCTCCCTGCTCGGCAGGGAGCTTGCTTCTCGCTCTCCCACTCCCCCTGCTTGTGTTCCTGCTCTCGCTATCTCTCTCTGTGTCAAATAAATAAATGGAATCTTTAAAAAAAAAAAAAAAATTAGATACCAGAAACAAAGTTACTACACAACTACTAAAATTACCAAACATTCCCATAGCTTATGGCATGGGTAGTGTTCCCTTGTTTCAGCAAGTAATAAATCCAACGTTGGCCACATGTATGTTCCTGGAGTCTTTGGCTTGTAGACATCAAATGGAGTGAAATATGAATCCAAGATTATTTTTTTCAGATGGCTATCTATTTTACCAATGTCTTGCTATAATTCATTTGCCAACTCTAGAATACAAACTAATGTATACGTGATCATTAGAATAATAAAGGTATATAGAATTAGGAAGTTAACACACAAAATAAAATCCTATATAAACGTAGAACTTAGTAGTTGATAAATAATCTATAAGTATTTGGATGCATTTGAAAGGGAAAACAAACTGGTATTAATACAGAATTTTAATTTATCCCCTTTTTTAACATTACAATATAGCTACAGAGTAAGAAAATGTCCAAATGTCTTTAGAAATGGTGCTCTCCACCTTAAATTTTATAGAGCTTATATAAGATGTACCTTTATATTATAAAAGGAAAGATAACAGAAATAATTAGGTTTGTCTGGACATTCTCCAAAAACTATTTAATTCATAACTATTTTAAGAGCTGGATTGTTTATGAAACTAACAATCAAAAGAGAAATTCAGTCTTCTTTAAATTGAGTGTATCAAATTAAAACACTTATACTGTAATGATTTTATAATTATCAGGATTCATAATAAACCTACTCAAGACCAATCACAAAGACTGATCCATAGTTATTTATATCTATCTTTCGATTGATGGATTGATCAATCCAGCAACTTATTTATCTATCTACTTATTCATTGATTTTAGTTTCAAACCCCCTTGTAATAACTTTCTGAAGATGTATTATGTCAAGACATAATGCCCTAACTGCTCATAATCTGTTTTGTGTACTCTGTTTTTGATCCAAGAAACATATCTAGCTAACTACATATCTATATATTCTATGTTATCATTTAAGTGAGAATTTTACTATCTTCCATTTTTGCTAAATGGTCATAAACATAAGACATTAGCCAGAACCATTTAGTCTTTTATCACAATAAATACAAATTGGCCACTCTTTTTGATCAATGTTTATGTGAAAACTTTACCAAAAAATTTTTAAAGTGCACATTTTATCCTCCATTGTCATAATTCTGGTAAAATTGTATTGACAAGAACCCAAATACCAAGGTCTCTTTGACCTTCTTCTATCAGATTGCATGCAGCTAAGCTGCAGTACATTTTAAATATGTTCCTCACACTATATGCTTATTTTTGGGATAGGCTAAAGCCTTTCTTTGCTGGAAACTTATGACTCTAACAGTAACAAAGAATTACTTAATGTTGTGTTCACACTCTGGGAAATTACAAAATAACTCTTCTAATGACAGAGGCACCCATTTTACTGGAACCATTACAAATATCTTTGTAAAGCCTTGGCAATTAATAAGAAAGTTATTTGTCCCTATCACCTCCAATCTTTGGAAAAGGGGGTAAGTACAAATTGAATTCTAAAACCAAAATTGGCAGAGCTTTCAGGGACTCTTAAACTTTCATGGTCTAAAGTATTTCTATTGCTTTCAAGGACAGCTAGATCAACCCTACCCCTTCAAAAATTCCTAAGAGGCTACCCTATGCTTCTGAAAATAACACAGCCAATTCCAATTTTCACACTCAGGCACGCAGATGAGAAAAAATATCACATGTGACTACACACAGAATATATCTAATATTGCCACCATCTGTGGGCAGCCATTCCTCAACATCTTCTTAAACAAACTCTGCATGAACAAAATCTGGACAACTGATCTCCCAATTAGTATCAGAGAAAGACATTATTTGAACCCCACTAGAAAGGACCTGAACAGATACTATTAGCAATTATCACATCAGTGAAGTCCTTGTGTGTTTGTTATATAGAGACAGAAGTAATTCTCAAAACACTTGATGATTGTCAGGATTATACAGGTCAAGCTGAGGATTCTTAGAAATCTTCCAGAAGCAAATAGTCTTCAGGAGGTACATAGGTTCCATGCAGGACCCGGAGAACAAGATCCAGAGAGCTAGAGTCACATATTGAACTTTAATATGCTTGCATACATGTGCATTTTTTTTTCCTGGTGACTTTCTTTTCTTTTTGCTGGTTTAAGATTTTGAAAAATTCAAGTACAGACATCTGTTATCTATAAGAAAGTATCTATACTTTCTGCCTTCTTATTTACTTCCTGGTGTAAGTAGAAGACTAGTTGCAATCTAATCATGATTTGGCCCAAGTGAATGATAAAACTCACTTGTTGAGCTTGTGCACATTTTCTTTTTAGAGCCACCCAGATTCCCTTGATACCAATTTATTTTAATAATCATTTGGTTTCCTGCGAAATTGGTTCAACCACTAAAGGATTTTTTACATGGCAAACACCATAATAAACCAGACCTCCAGGAATCTAAAATACTAATAATTCAAGGCCAATTCTAATTTGTTTTTCTGTCTGCAAGTGCCTGCAAATTATGCTTTATAAGAGGCTCACACAGTAGGGAGGATACTACATGCCCATAGTTCAGAAGATAGTTAGAGAACTTGGCAAAAGCTTCCAAGGCTACAGAACTCCTTGCCCAAAGGGTTCATTAAATTGAACACTAGTTGGTTTGGAATAAGCCTCCCTAGATATAATATTGGCTTCTCCAGAAGGGATACATGCTGTTTTAAGGGAAGAATATTGTGCTTGCATCCATACAGAGCTTTGGAAGTTTCCTTACGAATGCAGGCACAATATTCTTCCCAGATCTGAGAAACACAAAAATATTATAAATATAGATGTATTTTTTAAATAATGCCATATGTTTCTGTGGGTTCTTTGGATTGAAGTTAAGATTTGTTGTCTTGGCTTAACTCAGGCACTTTTGAGCCTTAGCTTAAAACTGATTCACAGGCTCTAATAACCATCCTTCTCTTGATATTTTCTGTATTGCTGTGTTCAAGTGTGTGATCTTTAGAATCTTAAATAATCTTGTGTAGCTGCTGTGCTGCTGAATGACCCAAGAAGTGACACTCCAAGCAAAAAAAAAGGAAAATTAGAGTTTTATAGAGGTTGAAACCAATATCCTCAAATACTTAGTATGTGATTACACCACTTCATAAAAATGAAGAAAACAAAAATAAGAAATGAAGAAATGCACTGACCACTTCTCCAGATGCTGATGTTCTACCCTTTAACTAAAGCTGATGAATGACAATAAGAGGAGATACTGAGAATGAAATCCATCTACACCCACCCACCTTAATGACTACATTAACACAATCTATTACTCAATTCTTTTTTTTATTATGTTCAGTTAGTCAGCATATAGTACATCATTAGTTTTTGATGTAGTGTTTAATGATTCATTAGTTAAATAAACACCCAGTGCTCATCACAACACGTGCCCTCCTTAATATCCATCACCTGGTTACCCCATCCCCCCACCCTCCTCCCTTCAATAACCTTCAGTTTGTTTCCCATAGCCCAGAGTCTCTCATGGTTTGTCTCCTCTCTGATTTCTTCCCATTCATTAACATGGCCATACTATTCTAGAAAACATTTGTTCGGGAAGATGAGATTGTATGTAATTGTTTGCTTCAAAAACTTTCAGAAAGTATTCAAATACTAAAAATCAAAACTCAGCTAGGCTTAATGAGGGAGGATGTGCCTCTCCTGGTCTTGACTACTGACAAATCTGTGTCCACCAATTCTAAATTATTATATTATGCACTTTTCCCAGCTCTCATCAAGACATCACACTGACTTACCTTAAATCAGACTCCCCAGTAAATCTTAAATATATTCTATCTATTCTCATCCTTTTCTGAGATACTACCAAGACTATCAAGAATTAATCTCCACTATTATGGTAAGCAATAAATTCCACTTTGCTTTATCAACAGATTGTTCTAAGGAGTCAATATTTGGTATTTTAAATGCATGGCTGGGAGAAAAATAGAAGGAAAGAGATCAATTAGGACTTTTATACCAGGTTGTTTGAACAAATGTGGGGTGTGGGTGAGTAAATTGAGAGAATAAACTTTTCCTTTTGTGGGTGAAACTTTTCCCTGATAAAAAATTGCACATGTATTAGAAGAAAAACGTCTTCAAATAATATCAAGTATCAAATAATTCACAATATATTGTGTATCCATACAAATCATATACCTATATTCATTTTTATATGTATAGTACATTTTCATAAAATTCAAAGTACCTGACTGAATAGTCTAGTGGGGAGGGGGTGGCTTGATGGAACCACCTATGCAAATTATGTTACATTATCACTACTTAGATCTTTAAAAGCAAAAAAAGTGATAGAGTATTCGATGGCTGCATTAATAAAATACTTTGAACATATGCATATATTCTGTTTAGTTCTTCACTTTCATTCCCAGAGCAATAAAATCTACAAGAATAAATGGTCCATCCAAATCAAATGAAGTATCATTTACAACTTTTTTTTTTTTGCCTCATATCTTTTAGGAAAAAAAGTACTTGTGAAGACAGACATACCTTTGATTAAGCTTTAGGGAAATTTGAAATGAAGTACAATATATCTCATAGACTTTTCAGTAGAAGAGCATAAATAAACTCAATGTCTGAAATTTTAGAACACAGATACTTTACTATGGCTTATAGGCTTTCAACCTTATATTGATTTTTTTTTCTTTTTTTATTTGAGTAAGTTACGAAATTCTTAAAATTTGTAAAAATTCATCCTGATATACACTTGATATCATTTGGATTTTTATGTGTTATGCCTTAATGTAAATGATAAAAGAAAATATTAGTGGTAAATTCATGAATATGAAAAACAAGCATTTTTCCCATTTTGCAAATTAACTTGATTTCTTTGAGGGTCCTGTATATAAAAAGAGATATCTCACACTAAGAGTTTCTGCCTGATTTATTCTGTATCTTCCTAGGTGTCCTAGCAAGGTGAAAGAGCAAGAAAAGCAGATGGAAAACAGCAGGTACACATTTTTTGATGAGAGAAACTCATTCATGATGATGACACTATTACTGTTCAAGATGGAAACAATGAAATGTAATTTAAGGTGAATAAGCAATAGAAGTGCAATAAATCAAAGTAAATGAATACCAGCTCTGTCTGAAGAATAAAAATAGTGATGGTGTATTTCATTCAGATATAACTACTCTCTTAAAAGTAAAATGGAAACTAATGACCTCCTTAATAATAATTACATGTTTCCTTATTAACAGGAATTTTCCCATTATCATCTTAAAGATGCAAGCAGGTATGAAAAGAATTCCACTCAAAAAGAAATACCACACTTCAAAAGTTTTAGAGTCATTGCTTTGAAAAAGCTATCGAATTGTATTATTCTTAACCTAAAACAGTATCGACATTGAGATATCAGGAAAAAAAAATGTTCTTACAATTGTCCTAACCAAGATATTTATCATGCTTTCACTATATTCCATTTGGATATTTAAATAGCATTCATATCTTTCTAACCTCAGTCTGTATGACCACAGATCACTATTATTTCCTCTTAAATTTCCTTAGAGCAAATGAAGAGCACTTGTTCACTATCTCTATATTACGTTCCTTAATGCACTTTGTGACCCCAAAGGATGTTAATTCAACTCTTTTCACCTTGCTTAGTTCATTTAGATTTCCAGTCTTTTAATTACATCTCTATCATCTGAAAGCGATTTCTCTTCAATTTCAAGGCATAGAATTATACATAATGCCATAGTGAGTGTTTACTCTTTGTTGAATATGAAAATTGGTCTTATTTAGTCAAACGGCCTTGTTGCATTTCCATATATTTGTTCTTAATGAAACACAACATGCTCAGCTCATTATATATTCTGAAACTTTGATCTTTAATTCTTAGTCAGATGTGGAAAATTCTTTTTACCTAGTATGTTAAGATACTGTGTGAAGGTAAAATGGCAATATCAAAGACAAATGTCTCAAAATAAAACAAACAAAATATATCTTTTTTTAATAAGAGGGTTAAGCACCGGTGGAGTTAAGCAGACATGATCAAGACAGTTTAATGGGAAATATTTGTTTCTGCAGTCAGAAGGAGCCATTAAGAAAGATGTTTTCTTCATTAAGCTTAGGAATAAGCTTAAGAATAAGCCCTAGTTCAGGGTTTTGAGGAGAAGGAGAGAAGCCCAAAGTTTGGTCAAGCCAAGTAACAGGCAGTTCTGAGCACTTGGTGAGCAGAAATACACTGCTTAAATTTAAGCCCAGTAGTTCTAGAATCTATATAGGAAGTTATGAGAATTTTTAAGACCGTTAAATTAGATTTCACAGAACTAAATCACAGCCGCTTCTATCGATGACCTCTATCTATATTATTTATGATAAATGATAGCTTGTGTATTCAATATGTTATTTCATTTTTTGCACATTTTATCACTGTCTTACCCCAGGCTGCTAGAGCAAAATACCATAAACTGGGGGCTTCATCAACATTTATTTCTCACAGTTTTGGAGACTGGAAATCTGAATCAGAGTGCAACTTGGTCAGGTTTGGGCAAGAACACTCTTCCGGGTGGTAGGCTGCCCACTTCTCATTTTATCTTCACAGTGGTGGAAAGAGAGAGAGCTCTGCTCCCTTCATTGCCTAATAGGGAAATCAGTCCCATTCATGAGGGCTCCACACTCATGACCTAATTATCTCCCAAAGACCCCACTTCCAAATACTGTCACCCTGGTGATTAAATTACAAAATACGAATTTTAGGGGGGCACAAACATTCAGATCATAACAGTTGCTCATATATTATCTATGTATTATACTATTTTAGCAACATTCTATTATAATTCTTATGAAATAAAACAAACATAGAAATTGGAAAAACAAACAGAGTTCTTACTAAGCTCTTTTCACACGAGAACTCTATTTATGAAAAGAATGCACACTTTGGAAAACCAGCTGCATTTTAACTTAAAATAACATATAAATAATTTTTATATAAAAAGACATCTTAGTGAAAAAATGGACTATGCTCACATTAATGATTTCTCAGTCATGTACTTGACTAGTAGAAATGTTTTAATTTGGGTAGAATAAGATGTGATAGCTTAGAAAATAAGAACATATTCTGTTTACTACTGCTATAATAACTGACTTTCATATCTACCTCAGAGTGGAAATCTGTAGTTAAAACTTTTATTTTTTAAAAAAGATTTTATTTATTTGACAGAGAGAGACACAGTGAGAGAGGGAACACAAGCAAGGGGAGTGAGAGAGGGAGAAGGAGAAGCAGGCTTCCCCCCGAGTAGGGAGCCTGATGTACTAGATTCCAGGACCCTGGGATCATGACCCGAGCTGAAGGCAGACGCTTAATGACTGAGCCACCCAGGCGCCCCTGTAGTTAAAACTTTTAGATGTGAAATAATTTTTGATCCATATGATTATCATATGCGTACTTGTTGTAAAATATTAAAGTCCATAGACTTAAAAAGAGACTTATTAGAATATCATATCCTTGAAAATATGTTGAAATTTCTCTTTACCAAATAAAATTTCTTCCAATTCATCAAGAAATTTATGTAATTGTACTAGAGGTGGCCTACATTTAAAGAAGTCTGTGCTTGCTGAGTTAACTTCAGCTCATTGAAGAGCAATTCATCAGGTAACTATAATTTATAAAAGAGAAGTAGAGAAGAACTATGTTTCAACAACAGCCATCTTTCTGCAAAGGCATATGAAATGTTTAAATGTATCTTACAGAATAAGAGATGGAAGAGTTATTGCAAATACTTGTTTCCAGACATTTTTCTGCTTTCTCAATTGTAATCTTACTGGAAGGAAAAAATAAAGAGCAATACAACCTATCTCACAATTATTCTGTACTTGATTAATTCATTTGTTGTTAATAAGCTGCACTTTTTCTTGAATATGTTTTGATCATATCTTTTTCATTAAGTTACTTTTTTCTTCTCAAAAAAAATTAAAAAGGTAATTGAAAATGAACACTTAGTGATTTGCCTTGTAGTTACATTTAAATTAAAGTGTGGGGGTATATTTTGTCCTTAACTTCATTCAAAATAAGGTTTGCAGGTCCACCGTGGCATTTAGACTACCAGACAGCAAACCTACACACCTATTAGATTTTATAAGATTCACTGTAGAAAAATATAAATGTATAATAAGCTCTAGCAGAGTCCAACAATGTAATTAAAAGACAATTTTATACTTGATATCATAGATCACAAGGGTTAGTAGATGGAATTTAGTTGACTTATATAGCAATTGCTTCTCAGGAAATGGGTGATAGGGGGAAACATACTATGTTTATGTTTCCTTTGTACAAATTATTTGGCTTCAAAATGTAAAATAAATCAGAAACAACTCAGTTATTTCATTTTCTTGATTTGAGGTCAAGCAAAGAGATTTTCAAGATACATAAATTCAGTAGAAAAGTATGGCTCAAATAAAAATGGTTGTATAAGATGGAGGCTTAAAGTGTGAGAGTTATTTTGGACAGTGTCAAGTTAATTGAATGATGTTAATCCTTATCCACTATGTGGGAAGTTTTGTCAGAAATCATTGTGTTTTTCTGATACTTGAAGAGTATGACACAGGTTCAAACTGTTACATTTATAGAAACCCTATTCAGTTTTGTTTAAATAATGGTTATTTTATACCAAATCAAAAGTATTTGTCTGCATGACAGTTTGAAGATCGTTAGAGAATGTAATGTTTGAAATATTACATATCTCAAAAATCAGACTAATGCTTATTGTAAAATATAATGTTCATAATTAAAAGTTCATATAATGACAAAACTCCCCTTAATTTCTAAAGAACTACTTTTCATGATAGTGATATATCATCATGTTATTTCTTATTATACATCTAATATAGTTTCATTTTCTAAAAGCTGGCAAACAGAAAATTGTAAGTATAAATTCCTGAAATATATCGACATGGAACTACTTTTAGAGATTCATGTTATTTATTTTAAAGTGCTCCTTCCATTTCTCTTTCATTTTCTTTTCAACTACACAAAAACACACACATGATTCACATTATTATGTAATATTATTATCTTATTGCAAAATATCACTAGTTAGTATTTGCATTATCTTCTTTTGCACTTATAGTCAATAATGATGAAATAAATAATTAATAAATAAATATGTACTGAACCCTTAAAAATTTGTTATAGGTTAGAACCCATGTTTGGTCACTGAAATAAAACAAAAACAAAAAAAACCCATAAAATTGTCAAAAAAGTAGAATTTTCTTTTTTTATTTTTTAAAGATTTTTTTTAAATTTACTTATTTGACAGAGAGAGAGAGACAGCGAGAGAGGGAACACAAGCAGGGGGAGTGGGGGAGGGAGAAGCAGGCTTCCCGTGGAGCAGGGAGCCCGATGCGGGGCTCGATCCCAGGACCCTGGGACCATGACCTGAGCTGAAGGCAGAGGCTTAATGACTGAGCCACCCAAGTGCCCCTTCCTTCTTTTTTTTTTTTTAGACTCAGAAACATGTAGTACTATAACAAATAAGCATCAAATGTGTTAAAAACTCTTCCATTTTTTCACAAGCATGTTTTAGATTTAAAGAATCATTTAACTTTATTTTCTTTTCTATGACAAGGATCAAATATTATGTGCTTTCACCAGCAAATTTCCCTTCCCTTTGGTCTTATGTCAAGCTGTTCCCTAGTGAGTTATATAAAGGAGAATAAAAAGAATGACATGAATTAGCTTTATCGATAAAATTTTGTCATAGTTTCCCTTTATTTTTTTAATTTAGAGTGGCTTAGCATGGTTCTTTACTGGTCAGGAAGAGGAAAAATAAAGCAGGCAGGAGATGGGTGTGCATTGCTACATGCTCATGAATATACTTCTTTTAGTCTGACTTAGAAAGAATAATGTCGGACCTTCAAGGAACAACAGGGTTAGTTGCAGGTGTATAACAACATATGACCACACCCATGTGAACAGCTGTCTTTCTCTGCATGATTCCTATTCACAACATCTATGACAGTAGGAGAAGAAAGCATAGAGATATTGTAATGACAGGAATTCTAGTAAAATCTCAAAATCAAAAGAATTGTTCTTAATACCAGGGTGGAATTTTTATCTAGTATAAATCACAGAAATGCAATTTTGAGCTAGCATAAATATACTTGTTTTGGAGCTCTTCATCCAAGGACCAAATGAAAACTTGTCAAAGTTATCATTAAGGTGTTTCAGACTGATAAAGAGTTGGGGTAAGAAATGGAACTCTAAGTCCTGAGATTTTAACCACATATGCTGTTGTAAAAGCAAATTGAGTAACATATTTTTGTTACAGAGACTCCACAGATTCTTCTAAACTTTTATTCCTTTTAAAAGGATATTGAGCAAGACTGTTGAACCACAGATCTGTACCTCTGAAACAAGTAATACAATATATGTTAAAAAAAAAAAAAAGAAGAAGAAGAAGAAGATAGCAGGAGGGGAAGAATGGAGGGGGGGAAATCGGAGGGGGAGATGAACCATGAGAGACTATGGACTCTGAGAAACAAACTGAGGGTTCTAGAGGGGAGGGGGTTGGGGGGATGGGTTGTCCCGGTGATGGGTATTAAAGAGGGCATGTTCTGCATGGAGCACTGGGTGTTATACACAAACAATGAATCATGGAACAGTACATCAAAAACTAATGATGTAATGTATGGTGATTAACATAACAATAAAAAAATTAAAAAAAAGATAAAAACCGGGGGGGGGATATTGAGGAACACCTAGGTGGCTCAATCAGTTAAGCGTCTGCCTTTGGCTCAGGTCATGATCCCAGGGTCCCGGGATGGAGTCCCACATTGGGCTTCTTGCTGAGCAGGGAGCCTGCTTCTCCCTCTGCCCCTCCTCCTGCTCATGCTCTCTCTCTCTCTCCTCCTCTCTCTGACAAATAAATAAATAGAATCTTTAAAAATAAATAAGTAAAAGGATATCGATTAGCTGATTTGGGCCTTAAAAAAATTAGATAAAGTGATACAGTGGAACGATTCCTTGACTGGAATTCAGCAATAATAAATCAGAGAATGGTCCCTGTCACTGACAAATCAAAAGACCTTGATTAATAGATGGTCACAGATCAAAGAGATTAGCATAAACCAGGACCAGAAGTACATTCTTGATATTTGAAAAACAAAGTCTAGATGAATAAGGAAAGGCAGTATTTCTCAGGTAGTACTAATCATTTCTCTGTGTAACAGTGTTCAGAGAATGGGGTAACCCCACACTTCCACATCTTCAGATTATTAAAGACTCAGTCTTCACTCTGAGATCTCTCCTGGAAGATTTAAACAACGAAGAATTCAGTAGCATGAACTAAAACTTAGTAATATATAGGTTTGTAACACATAGTCTTTTCCTCATTACTCCACAGGTCACAATCTCAAGGTCACAACTGTCCCTTATCTTTGGATCTGGGCCAATTAAACACATTTGTAATAAATCAAATATTGTGTGAGACAGCAGTGTAAAATTACAGAGGAAAACATTTTTAAAAGAATTACAGTCATTAAGTTTAACCTCAAAACCTGTTTAATATTAACTTTCTGATTATCTCATTTCACCCCTTTTATGATCTCATTCTAAATCACTGCCTTTCAAAAATGAATATTATGTACTTGTATTAGTGTAAAATAAGCATTTAAGTAATAATTTAAGTGATATAATAAATGTGTCATAATGACTTAATTTTACTTTAACCAACAAAATGCAAAATATTTTCTAAAGTGGTTTTAAAATACCAAGAACGCGGGCGCCTGGGTGGCTCAGATGGTTAAGCGTCTGCCTTCGGCTCAGGTCATGATCCCAGGGTCTTGGGATCGAGTCCCACATCGGGTTCCCTGCTCCTTGGGAGCCTGCTTCTCCCTCTGCCTCTCTCTCTGTCTCTCATGAATAAATAAATAAAATCTTAAAAAAAAATACCAAGAACGCTTACTAAAAAATATGAATAAAACAATTTAAATTTTGGTAGTCTTAATTTGACTTAATACTTGAATTTAGATAACCATGAAATGCTTAGGAGATATGTTAAGATCTAGTCAAAATAGCATGTGTAAGAAATTTCTGTATCTTTCAGATGCTTAGCAAATTTCTTCATTCATCTTGATATTTGTGTTTAATTTGCATTATATCAGCTTTTGGTACTTTTGTTAGATATCTAAGAGTATAAGAGAATATCTGAGATTGGTAGATCAATTGGATTCATTTTACTTTTCAAAGCATGCATATACATTTATAGAACTAAATATGAATCAAAAGAGAGCAATTAACATTGCCTATATCTTGTATAATCACATCTAGAGGAATTCAAAAACCAATTCAAAAATAATTTGTGAAGATTCTCTCCTTCGATAGTGTTTCAACATATGGATACTTTTTAAAATATGATTTAAACAAGGCAAACTTCAGATGAATGACACCCAGAAGACTGTGCTACTCCCTGGTAATTGATGAAAACTTCCATGTGGGCATGATCTGTGTTTGAAGTCTTAGTGCATATAGTCACCTGACACACATCTTTTTCATCGATTTGCACGAATTCAAGTTGAATGAAGTTATTGTCTTTCTTTACTCAACAAAGAATATAGTAAGTAAAAACTATCTCTTATATTAAGTAGTTCACCACATTGATGACCACTTTTGTTAGAAAGCCCACTCCGTTAGCAGATGAGGTCAAGAAGGAAAGAAATGAGGACCCAGAAACTGTTACACCATCAGATCAGCAGACTATCAACAGGGAAAGCAAAAGCATATGAGGTGGTAAAGATCAAGTGGTGTAACAAGAAAGGAGCAGAAGGCTTTATAAAATTAAACATACACTTCTTTCCAAATAAATTAGAAGGATGTTGCTGATACCATATCACCAGACTTTTGGTCTGTTTCCAAGAGCTTTCGCCTCAGGAGATTCTGAGAGAATGTTATTGCATATTGCGGGAGCTAACCTCCATCCTATGGTTTCAGTAGAGTAGTAAATTATGTTTGGTAATTTCAATTTAGGTCACTACAATGTTTTTCCTATTTCTTTAAAAAATAATTGTTTTGTTATTTTTCAAAGTGTACCCTAGGAGGAAAACAATACTAAAAATAATTATCAAATCCACACGAACTATGCAAAAAACAACACATAAACTAAACAAAAGTGGTATTGCTTCATTTTAAGTAAATCATTTAATATTTCTTTATATAAGGCCAGAGCTATTCATATTCTAAATAGAAAAATATGTATGTTACAAAAATTGTTCAGCCTACCAAATGACAGGAAGGCAAAATAGATAATTTTAGGGTCTAGGGTAACAATTTCTATATTCAGCAAGTCTTTACACCTAATTTAATTTACTATTACATAAACAGTAGAGTAGAAAATCTTTGATTTTAGTGAAGAATTCTTTAAGAAAGCTTGTTATAGCACTGAAAGTATTTCAATACATCAATAAAAGGAGGAAATATGCTGAGTGTAAGTCAATAAGTTTTACAATACCATTTTGTTTGCAAACAAACTCCAAATCAGTGAAAAGTGCATGCAAATGACTCCATTAAGTTTAATCTGGTTTGAAAAGAAAGTATGCTTAAGGATGTAATGAAAATTGAAGCACTATTTAATTATCTGCATAAATTACTTAGCCATCAGTAAAAAAAATGCAGTAATGCATTTTGGTTAACAATCAAGTATTTAAGCAAGATAACATGAGTAAGTGTCTACTAAAAGTCAAAGAAAAAAATATCCATCATATAAAAGTTTGATGAGGGGATTATAGAGAAGATGAATTGCAATGATATTTCACTCTTGATAACTAGTAGAAGATGATGGAATTTTGAATACCAGTAGAAGTTCAATGTTACTATATTTTAGTATACATCCTCAAAATAGTATTTAAAATCCAATGTGAATACGATTTTCAGTGTTCTGAAAATCTTACAGATAATTGAAGAATTTACAATATTGTGCATCCTATCAGGTCAAAGTTAATACAAGTGCATACTTATATACTTCATCAAGCCTTTCAGGATTATAGAGACTAAAGAATTACTAAATTAATTGCATCATGGAACAAAAATAAAAACAATCACTTCAGTGCAAATACTTTATTATTTATTTCAAATTTAAATTAATTCAAAATGGGGGCGCCTGGGTGGCTCAGACGGTTAAGCGTCTGCCTTCAGCTCAGGTCATGATCCCAGGGTCCTGGGATCGAGTTCCGCATCGGGCTCCCTGCTCCGCGGGAGCCTGCTTCTCCCTCTGCTTCTCTCTCTCTCTCTGTCTCTCATGAATAAATAAATAAATAATCTTTTAAAAATTCATTCATTCATTCATTCATTCAAAATGTTGTAACATACTTTCATAAATATGCTTTCAGTGAGTTCATAGACACTGAAAATATTAGGTAATTTTATGACATTTTAGGATGGTGTTCCCTGGGTAGTTGAATCGAGGCAGGGGTAGGGGTACATGGGGAGGGAAAGACTCACCTCAGAGGAAATTCAGAGTTTTTGAAGTGTTTCAAATATACATATATTTTTAAAAAGATTAAATATAGTTTAAGAACTATTTGGAGGTGAGAAGAAAAATAACTTTATTTTGTCTTACCATCCTTTTACATCAATTTAATTCATCCAATTTAATTTACTTAAAATAGTTTAACTAAAGACTTTCTAATAAGATGAAAGTGTTAAAAGGATGCCTCCATTCAAGAAAATTCAAATAATTTCTCTGATTGTAAGACACTAGGTAGCTTTTAACCCCAGTTCAATTCAAATCCAAAATTATTTCCCATATTTCACTCTGAAGATTCTAAAGACTGAAATAGCCTCTAAGGGATGTGGCTTCAGTCACTTGATAAACTTCATCTATGCATTTCATGTAACACCAAATTTTGTAAAGATGGAACCATCTGCTCTGTGGAAAACATGCTTTCTTTCAAATTTATTTGTAAAATCTATGTGTCCTAGAATAATAGACCTTCCTTAATAACCAAGAGGAGGGCTAGACAATTTGTAATCCTGTCCACTTCCTGATCTTACATGTGAGGAAACCAATTTTTCAAGTAGGCAACAAGATGTACTAGATAAAAACATATATTCTTCACAAGAGAATTCATTGGCTTGAAGTAAAACTCTCGTTCCAACTACCTCTCCTATTCCTGGTATTCTTCCCAACTTTTTTTTCACTTAATCACCAAATTTATATAATTAAAGTCACCAAGCACCTGTATCATAAACTGTAGTCTAGTGCTAATCAACATTGAAAATTAATAAATTACAGTATTAATTTTATTTGGGAATCCCTTGTATGCATAGCTGGGGTCATTTTCCAAGAGCAATAAGGCAAGATGGAATTCCCTAACTTTCTCTTTTTGCCTTCTGTGCTGATGACACAAAAGCTCAGAGAAACACAGATATGCGGAAGGCTAGGTGACAGATTCTGGTATGAATGGAGAACTCCTGGGTGACCAGACATGGGGTAGAGGGAAGGTGGGTAGCAAGCTTATCAACTGAGACTGCCTATTCTGAGGTCCATGACACTTACAACCTCAAATCTTACTTGAAAAAGCACAGAGCAGGGTTAGGTGAATTTAATTCACTTTAACAGCAGAGATTGCAAAGGGGAGGAGATCATAAGGAAAAATGTTCAAACACCTAGAAAAAGAAGCACTAAGAAAAAAAAAAGGAACAGATGGAAAAACCTGTCATAGAGAAAGCAGAATTAATGACATAAAAGTCAAAATTAAAACAATATCTTTACACTGATAAGAAAATATTAGAGATATTAAAAACACAATTGTTGAGCTAAAGAATCCAGTGTTAGAAATGAATGGGAGAATTATACAGCAGCAAAATGTGAGTAGGCTGGGAATTAGGATAAAAAAAAAAAAAAAAAAAAAAAAAAAAAGTGACAAGGGGGGGAAAAAAAAAAAAAAAAAAAAAAAAAAAAAAAAAAACAACTCACCCAAGAGGTATAAAGAAAGCAGATAAGATGAGAGAGAAAATGAGAAAAACATTAAAAGTAACTAAACAACAGTTAAGGAATCTAGATGGTAAAAATGATATAAATAGAAAGGAATTGATATTTGCACAAATAAGAAACAATGATTTCTGAGAACTATTAAAAATAGATTGAAAGGGTTCATAAATCTCTGAAAAGGATAGGACAGACTAACAGACAAAAACATGGAAAAGCCATATCGAGAATCTGGAGACACACTGTGAAATTTGAGATGATTTTAAAAAGAGGAAATTCTAGAGAAAAGAAGATAGTGCTCATACAAGAAAAATAGATAAATCAAAATATATTTCTCAAATGCATCACCAGGTGAAAAAAAGACAGTGTGGTAATACCTGTAATACCTGTAATAATCAAAACACGTTCATACCTATGATAAAGTTTAATTTATAAATAAAACACAGCAAGAGATTAACAATAACTCATCATGAATAGAACAATTATAACAATATACTATAATAAAAGTTACATGAATGTGGCCTCTTTCTCTCTCAAAATATATCTTTGTACTTTACTCACCCTCTGTGTCTTGTCATGATGTGAGATGAATGTGATGAGATGAAGTGAGGTGAATGGCACAGACATTGTCACAGAGCGTTAGGCTACTATTGGCATTTTGATGATTACGTTAAGAGGATCATCTGCTTCTGGACTGTGGCTGACTGTGGGTAACTGAAGCCACGGAAAGCTCAGAAAAAGGGGAGAAAATTGTACTCAAGAGAGAAACCACATAGATACCATGTGGCTTGCAAGACCTCAAATATTTACTATCTCACTCTTTACAGAATAAATTTATTGACTTCTGATCTAAACTTTCATTTAAATGTCAGAGTGAATTATGTATTTTCGGGCATCTCAAGACTATTACTACAAAAAGACAATCTCTGAAGTAATTTGGGGGATATTCTAAACAAGAAGAGTAATTAATCCAGTTGGAAGCAATAAGACATAAAAAATTAGAAAAATAAAATCTTAATAAAAATCTACTGATGACTGAATTTAAGAAATGGCCAAACAATAAAAATATAAGCATAAGATATAAATATATAATATTCCAGGTGGAACCAATTGGACCAATGTAAGGAAAACAAGAAGAACGTGAGAGACCCAAGGGGTTGAAAAAATTCTAGTTCTAGGAAAGATACAGATATTGGTAAATGTCAACGTTAATAGGGAAATTGAGTTTGAGTCTTACTAAGCTAGTAACCATTAGAAGAATACAAACAAAATGCAGGGCGCCTGGGTGGCTCAGATGGTTAAACGTCTGCCTTCGGCTCGGGTCATGATCCCAGAGTCCTGGGATCAAGTCTGCATCAGACTCCCTGCTCAGTGGGGAGCCTGCTTCTCCCTCTGCTTCTCTCTCTCTCTCATGAATAAATAAATAAAATTTTAAAAAAAAATGCACACATTTCAAAGCAGCAGAATAAATGACATGAAAATAAATTTAAAAAGGAGATAACAACAAACTGTAGTTAGGTGACAATATAAAATAGCATAATCTTAGTAACATTAAGGTAAATGTTAATTGACTGTACTTAATGATTGAAAATTAATTCTTTTAGGTTAGATAATAAAGTAAACAAAGGAACTCAAGCAATATATTGTCTATAAGAGATACATTGCAAACCAAAGAATAAAATGTTGGAAGTAAAAATATGCATACCTGAAACAACATCGTGGGGAGGCTAATTTTAGTAGGTGTATTAGAATTTAAGGTAAAACAAAGAATATTTATACATGCAAATGCATTAACATCTCAAGAAAATATAACAGTCATAGATATTTAATCAATAGAATACACAGACCTGTGGATGTAGTAATAATTTTAATTTGATGTTTTCAGAATAGTCCTTATGGTATATTAATGCAGAAAAAGATAAGAAAAATTATAAAAGATTAGAATAACAAGGGTTTATACATGCATCCTTCTTTATAAAAACCTTGGATGAAAGATCCAGTATGAAAAAAACGGTATCTAAGATTATATGTTTATATTATGTGAAAATAAAACTAAATTGCATATGTTCAAAAGAAAAACTTTATAGTAATTCACACAGAATAAAAATTCTTTTTAAGGTATAATTGACAGCTTATTGGCCCATAAAACCTTAATTTATATCAACAAATCAAGATCATTAAAACTGTCTAAATTAAAAATATATATATCAAAAATTTGATTATCCCACTCAAAGATCTAGGAAAAAAGAGAAAATTAAAAAAAACTATAAAAGATTACATAATTCAAAATGTATATTAGCAAACAAAAGTAGATCAATAAAAATACTGAACATGAAAGATTATTTTTTTTAAGATTTTATTTATTTATTTGACAGAGAGATAGCGAGAGAGGGAACACAAGCAGGGAGAGTGAGAGAGGGAGAAGCAGGCTTCCCGCAGAGCAGGGAGCCTGATGCAGGGCTCAATCCCAGGACCCCAAGATCATGACCTGAGCCGAAGGCAGATGCTTAACGACTGAGCCACCCAGGCGCCCCATGAAAGATAATTATTAAAAATTAGATCTTTGGCCTGAATTTTCCTTTGGGCAAGTTCTATCAGCCGTTTATAAGTATATATTTTCTCAACAAATAATATGGTTCAAAACATAGAGAAAGATGAAAGCTTTCCTAATTTATTTAAATAACTAAAATAACGGGGAAAAAAAAACTACAAAATGCAATTGTATACTACTATTGATGCAAAAGTTATTAAGTAATCAGTGGGAATAACCCAGTTACTATATGTTAAAAACTAACAGTTCACGGACAATTAGGCATCATATAAGGAATAAAAACATGGATGAATATTACAAACTATAACATGGAAATATCAAATATATAAATCAAAATGGGAAAAAAATCACAAATATTTGTACCCTGATGGTTGCCAAATATCATTTCATAAAATTCAACATGCATTGGTAAGTAAAAAATGCAAAAAGATTTTATTTTATTATTTATTTAATTATTTATTTTGTAAAAAGATTTTAAATGTTTATATTACCCCTCTATCTGTATCAGATAGCAGCTAATGAAAAAAATCCAAAAGCTTTAAATGGAGTCAAGAAATTATCTTTTCTAGGGGCGCCTAGGTGGCTCAGTTGTTAAGCATCTGCCTTTCGCTCAGGTCATGGTCCCAGGATCCTGGGATCGAGCTCCACATCGGACTCCCTGTTTGGCGGGAAGCCTGCTTCTCCCTCTCCCACTTCCTCTGCTTGTGTTCCCTCTCTCACTGTGTCTCTCTCTGTCAAATAAATAAATAAAATCTTATATAAAAAAAAGAAATTCTCTTTTCTAACAGCTTGATGTAATCTTAGTAAATTTGTGAATCTGCCACAAATGCAAGAAAATATTCTCTAGTCCCATTTCTCAATAATGCATCACTAAACTACTGTCACACTAATTTGAGTTTTATTCTGTACAAAAGCAAAAAAAAAAAAAAGAAACAACACTTTTACTCTGAATTATTTATTTTTATAATAAAATCTACTCAAGAAACTTAAAATACTCAAAAAATTATGTCATATTCATGTAGAACTGTAAATTAGAAATGTGTGAAAGCATTAATATAGAGTAATAGAAAATGCAAAATATTTGACATTTGTACATGTTTTGTCAGAATTAAATTGTTAAGTGTCCTTGAACAACACTAGCTTTCTTACTTAAGATTTTATCTATTAATATGACATATATTCAGAAAATATCTTTGAAGAATAGGGAACAGAGAATAACTGCTTATAAGAACAATTTTTTTTCAGATTAAATATTTCCACCATATCAATTAATTTGCAAATATTCAAAGAATTTCAAATTGTTCTTACTCCTTAAGGAATGTTTTTGGGTGTTTAAGAGATCAAATCTAAATGACTACTTTAGTATAAATACCTAATTTGTATAACTTTATAAGTTACAAAGTGTATCATATGATCTCTAACTGATTCCCATAATTATTCTGAGAGGGGACATTATAATGTTTCTCTTTTTAAAATGAGGAAAGTGGGGCACCTGGGTGGCTCAGTTGGTTAAGTGACTGCCTTGGGCTCAGGTCATGATCCTGGAGTACCTGAATCGAGTCCCGCTTCGGGCTCCTTGCTCAGCTAGGAGCCTGCTTCTTCCTCTAACCCTCCCCCCTCTCATGTACTCTCTCTCTCTCATTTTCTCTCTCTCTCAAATAAATAAATATATCTTTAAAAAAATAAATAAAATGAGGAAAGTGATGTTCAGAAATGAAGTCATACAATTAAGGTGAGTAGCAAGAAATCTGTTTTAGATATACAAATACAAATCATTCAAGTATTTCTCTAGCAAATGATTTAATGAAAGAGCTTGTTGCCTTACTTCATCTCGGCTGTATTGCTATGTATATACTACTCTGGCATAGAGATAAACCGTCAGTAGTCTGCTAACTTGTTTCAAATAGTAATCTAACATGCACTGCAGTTATAAGGACAATAACCATGTGACCTGTCAAAAGAATATTCAGACAGCTTTACTTGCATATTCCATTGAGCGAGAAACAAACTGTTAGAAAGCAAGGAAACTTCAACCCCAGAACCACTATGGAGCTTAAAGGCATGACATTACAGAATGGCTTATAAAGTGAAAATGAGAAAGTTGTTCGACCCTTACAATAATTAGTTATTAGTTTCCCAGGCAGCAGGGGATTGACTAAAAGTAATTATCTGACCATTTTAAGAAGATTTGTTTTGTTTATGATTATCAGACGCTTTTATAAGAAATAACCAAAGCTAAATTTTGCTTACATTCATGAAATAAACTAGATTAAGTTTTGGATACTGGTTTATCTGGGTTTTGCCTGTTCTTGGGATATTCCATCCTGGTCTCCATCTTATTTTGTTTTAACAGACTGCAACAAAGTATTCTTTAAAACCGTAATGAGATCTAATTTTTGGTTGTGAACAGAGGACCCTTGGGCCACTACTAAGATATACATTAAATAAAATTAAAAAGTCAAACACCTTAATGATATAAGTTCATTGGGATGATTCCTGCTTAAATAATTGAATGATGAACTGAAGATATTTAGGTACAATGACATTTTTTTTTTCTAGCCCTGCAGGCTAATAGTGTATTTTGACATATAACAACTCTTCAGTAGATTTTGTTGGTGAATGAATGCATGACACTAGAACAACCTATGGTATTATTGATATATCATTGATTATATTATTACATATTTTTGACCTGTCAATAATTGTCAGGAACACGTAATTGTAAGCATAATTCAGTTTATTAGTGGCTGACCCAACCTTACTTACTAAGGGCTGATGGGATGGTACTAAACAGAAAGAGAATATTTACATTTGATGTCAAAGATTTTAAATTCAGGAGTCCTAAGAGAGTCAGAGAAAAACAATGCTGTAATATCATATAGAAAGCATTTAACAAGGGCGCCTGGGTGGCTCAGTTGGTTAAGCGACTGCCTTAGGCTCAGGTCATGATCCTGGAGTCCCTGGATCAAGTCCCGCATCGGGCTCCCTGCTCGGCAGGGAGTCTGCTTCTCCCTCTGACCTTCCGCTCTCTCTCATTCTCTCTGTCTCAAATAAATAAATAAAATCTTAAAAAAAAAATTAAAAAAAGAAAGCATTTAACATTTGATATGAAAAGACTAAAATTCCAGTTCTGTTTCCATATTTCTTAGACAGCCTAGTAAGGGACTTACTTTCTTTTATCTTACTGAGATACCTTCAAGATACACAAATGTTTGAAAATCAGTCTGTCAAGGATTAGTTATTACTATTGCCTAAAACATCTGACTATAGATTTAAAATTCTGACACTAAGGTTTACCTTTTATATCATTGGAATTTGGATCTGAAACTAGAGCTGGAATTTCTCAGTCCCACACCAACCAAATATTACATGTAAGGATACACACACACACACACACACACGAGAGAGAGAGAGAGAGAGAGAGAGAGAGAGAGAATGCTTACACACACATACACACATATTAATATTTCTGTAGAGAAGGATTTGAATTTGTCTGCTCACCTATGTGTCCAAATATCTGTGACATTTTAAAATTAGATATCTGATGTTTAAACCATGGTAAACTGATAAAAATCTTTCATATTGAAAATTAGCTTTATGCTGCGTTAACAACTACATATTATGGTACAACTACAGGGCTACATTTCCTTTCAATTTACTTTGTGGCTTTTTAAATATTTTTGCAGGAGGGAGAACATATTAAATATATTATTGTATAAAGAGCATTCACTATGCCTCTTCTCTCCATTAGAGTCTTATTATGCAGTATTGTTCAAAAAGACGAACAAAAATTAAACTTCTGCTGATTTTCTCTCTAGCATAATGAATGATGGCTAAGACATTATATGTATATAAATGCACATGTACTTATTAAAATACAAATCTTATTTACTTATTTCAACTTAAGTACAAATCAGAGTTGTTTTACTGTGATACATTTGGCAACTATTTTCTCATTTAATAGCTTTCATTGGTCTGGTGTTCCATGTAATAAATATTACTCTTTTCTAAGAGTTTGCTAGGAATATCAGAAGATGTAGCAGCCACAGAATTCCTTCTTTATTCAAAAAAGTGCATATGCATCTGTTACTTTTATAAATTAATTTTATGTCTATGGAAAATGAAGATTATCATTATTTTTAAGCACATTGCTGTTTATTCGACTTATTTTGTATATGGTACAAATGTTTTCATAGTTTTTTTTTTAATTTTAGAAAATGTTAATTTTATTATTATGTTATGTTAATCACAATACATTACATCATTAGTTTTTGATGTAGTGTTCCATGATTCATTGTTTGCGTATAACACCCAGTGCTCCATGCAGTACATGACCTCTTTAATACCCATCGCCAGGCTAACCCATCCCCCCACCCTCCTCCCCTCTAGAACCCTCAGTTTGTTTCTCAGAGTTCATAGTCTCTCATGGTTCGTCTTCCTTTCCAATTCCCCCCCTTCATTTTTCCCTTCCTGCTATCTTCTACTTTTTTTTTTAAACATATAATGTATTATTTGTTTCAGAGGTCTGTGATTCATGAGGAATGCTTTCATATTTTTTATTTGTCTTATTAGAGTGCCCAAAGTAGTTGTGATATTATCTGTTTGATGTTACCAAAAATGCAGAATAATTTTTAAGATAAGAAAGTTAAAACTGTGTCATAAAGATTGTTTTAAAAACATTGCAACAATTTAATAGCTGAATTTCTGTTGTTGGATTGCTTAAAATCCTAAAAAGTATATGGAGTAGCATGATGATAACATTTTAAAGAGAACTATGTAATGAATTCAAATAAGTTCTAAAATTCAAGAGATCAAAAGTATTCACTTGTAACTCATCTTTAAAATGATTAAGTTTTATATTCCTTGTATAAAAAGAAAAGTGTAGAAGATATTGAATTTCATTTGTATGTAGAATATTTAGTTTGACTACAATTCTGAGATTAAATCTAGCATTGTCCATGGTAGTCATTAAGGGATTTTTTTTTTTTTAAGATTTTATTTATTTATTCGCCAGAAAGAGAGAGAGAGAGAGGGAGAGTATAAGCAGGGGGAGTAGCAGGCAGAGGGAGAAGCAGGCTCCTTGCTAAGCAAGGAGCCCAATGTGGGACTTGATTCCAGGACCCTGAGATCATGACTCGAGCTGAAGGCAGACACTTAACCATCTGAGCCACCCAAGTGCCCCATTAAGGGATATTCTTATCTCTTAAAATGTAAAGGTTTTCCTGAGAGAAAATTATATAATAATTGATCTTTGAGTAAATGAATTTGGCTTCTGTTATTTAAAACAAAACAAAAAAACAAAAACAGAAACAAAACAACTAGAAGCTCTGCTTTTCCCAAGCAGCCCAAGGAATGATTTTATATAGAACTAAGTTCATGTATTACCATTGAAAGTTACATTGTGTAAGACTGTTGAATCACAGACCTGTACCTCTGAAGCAAATAATACATTATATGTAAAAAAAAAAAAAAGATAGTAGGAAGGGAGAAATGAAGGGGGGGAAATCGGAGGGGAGACGAACCATGAGAGACAGTGAACTGTGAGAAACAAACCGAGGGTTCTAGAGGGGAGGGGGGTGGGGGGATGGGTTAGCCTGGTGATGGGTATTAAAGAGGGCACATTCTGCATGGAGCACTGGGTGTTGTACGCCAACAATGAATCATGGAACACTACATCAAACACTAATGATGTAATGTATGGTGATTAACACAACATAATACAATTTAAAAAAAAAGAAGTTACATTGTGACAAAAAAAAAGAAAATGAGATTTAACATGGGGACGTGGTGCTATCATCAGTATATTGAACACTTTTGAAATAAATATTTTTGAGATACCAGTTTTAATCTTTGTGAAATATATGCTTATTACATCAACTGAGATTTTATTTTCAACTTGTTTCTATTATCCCCAGTTTACATAACTGATTGTGCTCTGATGATTTTGACCTGATTGTGTATTATAGGATATTTCATCTTCCCTCTTCTTAGTGTGGCCCAATTCATCTCACCATTGGGCTATTTTAATAGAAAACCTCCTACATTCTATAAAATTAAAGAACAGTGTTTCCCTGTTTTTCATCACTATTTTAACTCCAATATTTTAGTTTAACATCTGTTTACAGATACATTTGGCTCATCACAAAATAAGTTTCTGAGCATGAAATATCTGAGCATGAAATATTAAGTGATATTCTAAAGAGAGCTCATGGAGTAAATTCATGTATAATTAACATTATCTTGAAAAATCATTTCAGGGCGCCTGGGTGGCTCAGTTGGTTAAGCGACTGCCTTCGGCTCAGGTCATGATCCTGGAGTCCCTGGATCGAGTCCCGCATCGGGCTCCCTGCTCGGCAGGGAGCCTGCTTCTGCCTCTGACCCTCTTCCCTCTCATGCTCTCTCTCATTCTCTCTCTCAAATAAATAAATAAAATCTTTAAAAAAAAAAAGAAAAATCATTTAAAACCCTCAAAAACAACAGAATAAAGGTTTAACACAGTGAGCTTTTCCTCATGTGCATTAAGTTTTGAAATCGAACTTTTTACTAGAATGGGAATCAGATGAAGTAGTTGCCTTACATTTAGGGGTCATGATGTATAAAACATACATAATATGTATTAATACATTCTCAGTTAAAATTGGATTGGTACAGTTGATTGTGTATGAAGTCATTGTTTATGTGATTGACTTCACTATATTTCTCTTTTCTATTCATTAAAATATTTTGAATGGATGTTAACTCTTGTAGTGTGATAAATCCTGATACCCTGTACACTCCTAAAGAATGTTCAAACATGAAGCTTCAATATAATGAGTATAATTTTTTTCCAAAACTTCTCTATGTGCTATATTTTTTTTATTATTATGTTATGTCAATCACCATACATTACATCATTAGTTTTTGATGTAGTGTTCCACGATTCATTGTTTGCATATAACACCCAGTGCTCCATGCAGTATGTACCCTCTTTAATACCCATCACCGGGCTAACCCATTGCTCCACCCCTCAAAAAACCCTTTGTTTGTTTCTCAGAGTCCATAGTCTCTCATGGCTCATCTCCCCCTCCAATTCCCCCCCTTCATTTTTCCCTTCCTGCTATCTTCTTTTTTTTTTTTTTTAACATATAATGTATTATTTGTTTCAGAGGTAAGGTCTGTGATTCAACAGTCTTACACAATTCACAACGCTCACTATAACACATACCCTCCCCAATGTCTATAACCCAGCCACCCCATCCCCCCCACCTCCTCACCACTCCAGCAGCCCTCAGTCTGTTTCCTGAGATTAAGAATTCCTCATATCAGTGAGGTCATATGATACATGTCTTTCGCTTAGCATAATACCCTCCAGTTCCATCCATGTCATTGCAAATGGTAAGATTTCGTTGTGGTTTTTTGATGGCTGCATAATATTCCACTATATATATATATATATATATATATATATATATATATATATATATATATATATCACATCTTCTTTATCCATTCATCTGTCGATGGACATCTTGGCTCTTTCCATAGTTTGGCTATTATGGACATTGCTGCTATAAACATCGGGGTGCATGTACCTCTTTGGATCCCTACATTTGTATCTTTGGGGTAAATACCCAGTAGTGCAATTGCTGGGTCATATGGTAGCTCTATTCTCAACTTTTTGAGGAACCTCCATACTGTTTTCCAGAGTGGCTGCACCAGCTTGCATTCCCACCAACAGTGTAGGAAGGTTCCCCTTTCTCCGCATCCCCGCCAACATCTGTTGTTTCCTGACTTGTTAAATTCAGCCATTCTGACTAGTGTGAGGTGGTATCTCACTGAGGTATTGATTTGTATTTCCCTGATGCCAAGCGATGTTGAGCACTTTTTCATGTGTCTGTTGGCCATTTGGATGTATAATTCTTTAAAAACATATTGAATGCTTGCTATACGAGGAGCAAGTTTTTTTTATGGTCTAACTGCTTAATCTTATTTAATCCTCACAGCTATTCCATGGGATAGGCATCACACAGACCCTGTTTTATACATAAGGGCATTGAGGATTTAAAGATTAAGTAAGTAGTCACTGGCCTTTTCATTTGGGAGACAGACATTTGAAGTCCATATATTCTGATTCCAGAGCCTTCATTGAACTACTGCACAATCAGTATATAAACATGCAATTGTTCACTTGTTCATTAAGTTTGTTTTTTATACCACAGCTATGTCTTTTGAAATCTTATCACCAATCTTGAATGCAATCTTAGAAATTCTAAAACTCCAGTAGACTTGTTAATATTCCTTTTGCAATTGTGGTTTTAATACATCTGTCCAAATTTTATGAATATTGGCAGAACTGAAAGGAATCTAAATCTTGTGATATAAAAATCACTGCATTATCTATCAACACTATTTCTTGTTTCTGTACATACAATGTAGTATGTTTATTAAATTAATTTTTAATTTGTTTTTTGTAATATCTACAATAAGCAAAAGGGTAACAAAATCAGTGATCATTCGATCACATTTCCTTGTATACCATTTATACAGAGTATTCATACATTTAGTGAATATTTATTGAATATATAAAATGTACTAGGCTACATGAACACAGCAATGACCTCTGTTTCATATGGAGTATACATCAAGAGTGGGAGGAGAAGAAGAAAGGCAATTTAAAAATCAAATAATAGAAGAATAAATGATATAATATGTTAGACATAATAAGTGATATAAGGCAAAAAACAAATAGTGCCACAAAATAAAGAGAAATTGAGAGTTCTGTGTAATCAAACGGAAAGACAAAATTTGGATTAAAATTTGAAGGAGGTGATTGAGTTAATGATGGAAATATTTTTAGACAGAAGATGGACTATAACAAATAAAGCAAGAAGGGAGCATAGCTAGCATATTCCAGGAATGATACAGATACCAGTGTGGTTAGAGCAGAAAAAGAGAGAGAGAGGGAGTGAGAGAGGGAGAGAGAGTGAGAAAGAAATAAAAATAAAAAAAAAAACAGGAAGGAAATGAACTGATAAGGTTATACAAGGTCTTACAAGCCAATTTAAGGAATGTGGCTTTTATGCCGAATGGAATGGAAGTCACTGATAAATTCTGATTGACAAACTGATTTGTGTTTTAAAAGGATCACTCCAGTCCTGTTTTGTTGAGGATGGACATTAGGGGATAAGGATAGAAGTGAGTACTGTTAGGTAGCTACTGCTGTAAGGCAGAAAATAAATGGCTGTGGTTTAGATGAAGTAAAAGTGTGGGAAGGATCCATTTCTGGATATATTTTGAAGCCAACTGTGTTTCTTGGTGGTTGGCTATAACATATGACGGAAAGAGAGCATTCAAGAACACAAGATCTTTCATCTAGCAAAGGAAAAATGGGGTTTCCACGAACTTACATAAGGAAAAATATAGGTGGAATATGTCCTAGAGAATCAGCAGTTATGCCCATGTTTAATTCAAGATGTCTATTAGACATTCAAGTAATAGTGATGAGTAAACAGTTGAAACTGGTGGAATTTGGGCTACAGATGTGAATTTCAAAGCCGTTGGTATAAAGGTGCTGTTTAAAATCATTACACTGAATGAGATCATCAGGAAGATAGAAAAGGTAGAACAAATAAAAAGATCAAAGATGTATCCTGTACGTTTCTATATTTAAAAAAAAAAAAGGAGAAAGGAGACTGAAATAGTAAGAAGTTCCATCCTAGAACCAAAGAATAGTGTGATCATATAGAAACCAAATTAAAATGGTGTATCAAGTAGGAAGGGATAATGAACCATGTCAAATGCTACCAAGAGGTGAAGTAGATTAGGACTAGCAGATGAAGGTAAAAACATGGAGATATTAGAGACATTTGTGGGGGGTCAGTTAATAGAGTAAAAACCTGATAGACATCAATTTAGGACAAAGTGGAAGGCAACATTAGAAATAGTGATATAAGCGATTGCTTACAGCAGCTTCGGTGAAAATGGAAATATAAAAGTATAACTGGAAGAGGAAATGGGGTCAAGAATGTAACTTTTGAATATGAAACATTTATAAGAAAACTGGATATTTATATATAAATAAAATGTGAGATGTGTAGTTATAAATTCTCCTTTGTTCTGATTTAAATAAATTGAATCAACTTAATACTGTTTAATATTAAAGTTTTCTAGTACAAAGGTCTGCCTTAAATAGTTCCATATTAATAAGCCATAAAAGAAAGTTTATTTCTGCTTAAATTTTCAAATGCAATTCCAATTTACTTATAAAGAACTACTGAAAGGTTAAGAAGGTAGCAAAGGCAATAGTATTGAGGTGAAAAACACAAAAAGATGCAATTATAAGAAAGGTAGATGGGAATTAGGGAAGAAAAAAACAGAATGTTTTTGATCAGGGTTCTCAGTGTGCAGAAATGAAAGATATCAATGCGATTACAAAATAAAATTTCATGAACAAATTGGAAATAAAAAGAAGATATATTTAGTTTACTTTTCCTTTTAATCGGATGGAAGAAAAAAATGCTTCCTAACCTACATAGTTAACAGGAAAAACACCTCTTTACATAGCCCTTAAGAATGGAATAACAGTATGTCTCCCACAGAGAAGCAATGTGATAGGAACTTTGTTCTTGGAAGCATCTTAATTGGAAAAATGAAAAATATTCCACATCCGAGATAGTTTATTTCTTGTACTTTTTGGTTTTCTGATTTACTATAATTTCAGCATCACTGTACAATGAGTCCAAATACCTAATGCTTATTAAATAAAATGAATTATTCACATATTTATTTGTATACTCTTTAAAAAAAACAGCAAATGTGCAACATCTATCTAGAATATCTATAGAAAATACTCCCCCTAATTCTCTATCCCCACTCTCTCCTAAATTCTCCTTTTGGAAGGTAAAACAAGCCTAGTCTAATAGAGCATCCAACTCCCCTTGACACAGAGATGGACTTACAGAGAGAAGCATTTAGAACAAATAAGGTGGGCCATTATAATCTCCAGAGATATTGTTGGAGCTTTTAGTAAAAGTTCAATCCTCGTTTTCTCTTTCTTTTTCTCTCTTCTCTGGATCACTTCATCACATCTGGTGGCCATTTGGCTATCAATGTAAAAAAAAAAGATTGTGCAAAGCCCACCTGAAAATAAAATAGATCAGCAGGAAAACAGACCATGTAATGGTTAACAAAAACCTATTCTTTATAAGATAATTTGACATACCTTTCCCCAAAATGGAAGGACTATAGAATATATAAATACTTAACAGGGCGCCTGGGTGGCTCAGTCGTTAAGCGTCTGCCTTGGGCTCGGGTCATGATCCCAGGGTCCTGGGATCGAGCCCTGCATCGGGCTCCCGGCTCAGCGGGAAGCCTGCTTCTCCCTCTCCCTCTCCCCCTGCTTGTGTTCCCTCTTTTGCTGTGTCTCTCTCTGTCAAATAAATAAATAAAAATCTTAAAAAAAAAAAAGAATATATAAATACTTAGCAAGATTCATCTACTATTCAATATTCGTTTAGAAGCATATCTAAAATGTTTCCAAAAAATATATTAGAACATAAAAACAAACTCAAAAATATAAATTGTAATTATAAGGCCATAATTGTAATAAGATATATATTAATAACAAGGGGGACCTAGGTGGAGCAGTCAGTTAAGCCTCTGACTCTTGGTTTCAGCTAAAGTCATGATCTGGGGGTCATGAGATTGAGCCCTGTGTCCGGCTCTGTGCTGGGTGCAGAGTCTGCATGGGACTCTTTCTCCCTCTCCCTCTGCGCCTTCTGCCTTCTCTAAAATAAATAAAAAATCTTTTTAAAAAGATATAAATTAATAACAAAAAGTATATATTGAATATTCCCATATGTGAAACAATACACACACACATTCTCTCTCTCTCTCTCTCTCTCTCTCACACACACACACACACACACACACACACACTCATTTGTGGGATATTTTGCTTCCAGCAGTGGCAAATTAAGTTAATTCAGATCAATCTTCCTGCCAAGAGTAACTGGAAAATGTGTGTAATATATTATAAATACCTTTGTAAAGCCATTGGCAAATTGCTTGGGAAGAAAGGTCTTGAAAAGCTAACTCCTGGAGAGAAGAAAAAGCCAAAGGATGACTCTGATATTTGACATCACTTTACCCTCAAGGTAGTTGACAATTCTAAAGATGTATCTAATTGCTTAAAAAATTGAGTAGATATTTCAGCAGTTTTATGTAATCACATTTCAAGCCTAGTCAAGGAGGAAGGTCCTTCACTGAGACCACCAAGTACTCTTGCCACAGTCTTTTTTTTTTTTTTTTAAGATTTTATTTATTTATTCATGAGAGACAGAGAGAGAGAGAGAGAGAGAGAGGCAGAGGGAGAAGCAGGCTCCCAAGGAGCAGGGAGCCCGATGCGGGACTCGATCCCAGGACCCTGGGATCATGACCTGAGCCGAAGGCGTTTAACCATCTGAGCCACCCAGGCGCCCACTCTTGCCACAGTCTTTACTGCAAATGAAGCCATTAGTGTAGAAGTATGTACAGTGACTTTCTATAATTCAGGTGTATACAAATTCATCTAGAGTAGAAAAAGAGAGTTCTTTGCAATTCATCCCATGACAAGTATAACATTGCAATTAAAAGCAGAAAAAGGTATTAAAAGAAAGAAAAATCACAGGCCAATACATAGGAAATACAAAGACATGGGGGAAAAATCCTAAATTAAAAAAAAAAAAAATCGGGGCGCCTGGGTGGCTCAGTCGTTAAGCGTCTGCCTTCGGCTCAGGTCATGATTCCAGGTCCTGGGATCGAGCCCCGCATCGGGCTCCCTGCTCGGCGGGAAGCCTGCTTCTCCCTCTCCCACTCCCCCTGCTTGTGTTCCCTCTCTCGCTGTGTCTTTCTCTGTCAAATAAATAAATAAAATCTTAAAAAAAATCATTAGTATACAAAATCTAACAAAATATTAAATATAAAACACCATTAATTTCCAGTTATCCCAGGACTAAAAGGATGATTTATTATTCTTCAATTTGTAAAGACACTATGTCTCATTATCTGATTAAAAGGGGAAGAAAACACATGCTTATTTTTATAGATGTAGGAAAATAATTGAATGTGAATCCATATTAAAGTGTAAATATAAAAAATGTAAACATAAGTTCATGATTTAAAAATTATTAGGAATAAAAACAAATACCCAGAAGAATTATAAAGAATTATAAAGGAATACTATGCACAATTATACACAAAAAATTAGATGTCTTAGATATGATGGGTAACTTCCTAGAAAGACACAAAACTGATTCAAGAAGACAGAGAAACCTGAACGTACCCATAACGTTCAATGGAGAGTCTGCTTGAGAGTCTCTCTCTTCCTTTCCTTCTGCCCCTTCCCCTGCTTGTGTTCTCTTTCTCTCTAAAAGAATAAATGAATAAACAAAATCTTTAGAAAAAAAAATACCCATAAATTAAAGCCTAAGCCCAGATGATTTCACAGGTAAATTCTACCAAACATTTAAATAAGAATTAATATCAATTCTTCACAAACTTACCCAAAAATTAGAACAGGAAGGAACATGTCCCAGTTCATTCTTTGAAGCCATTATTAGCTGATACAAAACAAACAAACAAACAAAAACCAGAAAAATATGTCATAAGAAAGCTGCAGACCAGTATCTCTCATGAATATGAACACAAAAATCCTCAGTAAAATACTAGCAAACTGAATCTAGCAACATATAAAAATAATTATACATTGTGACCAAGTGGGATTCATCTCAGAAATGTAAGCTTGGTTCAACAGAAAAAAAAAAAAACATGTAATACACAATATCAATACAATATAAAACAAAAAACCACACCAGCAGCTCAATAAACACAAAAAACTCACTGGACAAAATCCAGCTCCCTTTCATGATAAAAACTCTCAACAACTAAGAGTAGAAGAGAAATTCTTCAACCAGATTAAGGGCACCTATAGAAAACCCACAGCTAAAATCATATCATTTTGCTTTCCCTTCTAAGATCAGGAAAAAAAAAAAATCAATGATGTCCTCTCTTGCCATTTTTATTTAACAGTGTGCTGGTGGTCCTAGTCAGAGCAATTAGGCAAGAAAAGGAAATACAAGACATTCAATTTAGAAAGGAAGAAGTAAACTATCTGTATTAAAAAATGACATTATCTTATACATAGAAAATCCTAAGGAATCCACTAAAAAGTGAGCAGAACTAATAAATACATGTAAGAAGGCTATAGGATGCAATATCAACGTACAAAAGTCAATTATATGTCTATAAACTTGCAAAGAAAAATCCAAAACAGCTGTGTGAATGTACTAAAACAAAAACAAAAACAAAACACTGAACTGTATTTGAAATGGGTGAATTGTATGGTATGTGAATTACATCTCAATAGTACTGTCATTAAAAAAAGAATACTTACATCTTTATATAAAGCACCTATAAAAAAGAAATTAAGAAAACAATTCCATTTAAAATAGCATGAAAAAAGAAAAAAATATTTAAGAATAAATTGAACAAGGTAGTGAAAACCTTTTATTCCAAAGAATTGTTCTACAGATTCAATGCAATCTCTAGGAGAATCACAGATGGCTATAGAAATTGACAAGTTGATAAAATTCGTATGGAATTTTAAGGCACCCTAAATAGCCAAAACAATAAGATTTCTTATATTAAGGCTTTTACAAGCCACTCTATAAACTGATCTGAAGATTAAGACAACAAGAATTTCTCAAAGGTTAATTGTTAAAATGTTAAGATTGGTAGGCATTGTACCTGATTGATGCTTTTGGTTTGCATTTCCAGTTAGACTTGAGGGCATGAAGGGAAAGCACAAAGACCCAACAGTACTTCTCTGAATTTTGAATTATCCACTTCTTAGATCTTTTACAAATCTTGTTCTTTTATAATCTAGATATATCTTGTCACAATTGAAGGGAAATAGATCATGCCTACATGCCACAGCAGGCAACTAGGGTGTATTCCATTTTCTCACCTGGTTAAACATGGTCTTGGGTTCTGAGAACATGCCTTAAACATGTTAAACCGTTCACTCCAGTCTCAACTCCATTCTGATTTAGTATTTTTTACAAAACAGTCTTCTAGTTACTTGAATTATCTTTCAGTTACAAATTTCCAACATCAGCAAAAATGAATTTTGTCAAATTCCAACGGACAAATGAAACAGAGAAAAGTGATTTCTGCTTCATGAACATGCACCAGTTTACTAGCAAAATATGTCCAGGACGGTGTATGTTAACATACATACACATAAACATAATGCATGCCTTCTAATAGTATTTGTTTCCACTTGTCCTTAAAGACAAAACTAAGGGTAGAGAAATACCTGATGACATTTTCCAGATAGCTCCATTTCTTTAGAATGAGGGCATCACAGTCCACTATGTATATCGTACTTCGTGTAAGTTCCTTTACTCGCATCTAGATCAGCAGCTTGACTCAGTTGTCTGAGGCTACTTAATGCTTAGGCCTGGCAGCATTACTACTGAAAAGCCTCTGAAATGGAAGGAAACCTGTTCCTTTGTAGTTACATGGGAGACAAAATCGAGGGTTAAGAGCAAAGGTGAGAGGCTGGAAGGCAGCATGTCTACTTTAAAACAGACTGATGTTGAGACCAAAAGCCTACTACTCCAAAAGTAACTATTAGATGATAATTTACTTCTTGGGGGCAAATAGTAATAAATTTAAATTGAGTATTTAGGGGCACCTGGGTGGCTCAGTCTTTAAGCGTCTGCCTTCAGCTCAGGTCATGATCCCAGGGTCCTGGGATCGAGCCCCACATCGGGCTCCCCGCTCCGTGGGAAGCCTGCTTCTCCCTCTCCCACTCCCCCTGCTTGTCTTCCCTCTCTCGCTGGGTTTCTCTCTGTTAAATAAATAAATAAATCTTAAAATAAATAAATAAATGAATGAATGAATGAATAAATAAATAAATAAATAAATAAATAAATAAATAAATAAATTGAGTATTTAATCCAAGTGATAAATTTTGTCATGATGATCAACTCTATATTCTTTATTTCAAAGCTACAGTCACCTTTATGATGTTTTTGTAAAACGGCAGGTATGACAATGGATCCTGACCAAATCTCCAATAGCTCTTTCTTCAGTAAGTATAAATTCCCAAGAAAATAGGAAAGAAGAAAAAGAGATGGAATAAAATCAAATTCATTACTTCTGTTTTTCATTAGGTTCTCTGACAGAGTCTCTGTAGGACAGCTGTGATTTATTTCAGTCTCTATAATGGATTATAAGAGCTTTGGTTTGTGTTATATATTGCTCAGTAAATAAAGAAGGTGACCTATTGAGGCTCATAAATTAAGTCTAGCTTGAACAAACACTTTAATTGAATTGTCCTATGTTATAATACTAGTGCAATTATAGATGAAGTGACATATGCACAGCAAAACATAAAATTAAAAAAAAAAAAAAACTATTCAGAAATAGATTACCAAGGTGGTCATTATGATGCAGGCAACACTTGAAAATGTTTTGTCTTTTTATTTTTTTTTAATTTATTCATTTGAGACACAGAGATACAGAGAGAGAGAGAGTGCATAAACAGGGGATAGGCAGAGGGAGAGGGAGAAGCAGGCTCCCCGCCGAGCAGGGAGCCCGATGCGGGGTTCGATTCCAGCACCCCGGGATCACGACCTGAGCCGAAGGCAGACGCTTAACCGACTGAGCCACCCAGGCACCCCTGTTTTGTCTTTTTAAAAGAAAACACTACAGAGGTCAATTTCTATTCCTTGAAAACTGAACATTTTCATCGCGTAAGTATGGTAAAGCCATTTTATATTTTAGCTCAACACACCATGAGCAAAATTATTTAAACCATTGAGGTTTCCACATGGCATCCCTCTATCCACCTTAGAACAATCAGTCCTTCTGATCTCCATCCTAAGTACTAGGGCTTCACACTTACTCTTCTCCCATTCTGGATGTTTTTCGGACAATACCTCAAGCCGCTGACATACACACACACACAGACACACACACACGCACACACACACCAAAATCAAAACTTCTCTTCAGTAGGGTTCTTCGGGAAGCTTTGCCTCAGGGAACTGCAAACCTACCTACACTATGCAAGGTGCCAAGGATAAGTGTGCTCTATTTCTTTGTGTTCTCTATTTCTCACATAAATTAATGTGATGTCTCACAAAAACAATGTTACAGGTATTAGGTTAAATTAAATAGTAGCAATGGAATTATTCTTTTTTTAAAGATTTTATGTATTTATTTGAGAGAGAGAGAGAGTGAGGGCATGAGTCAGGGGAGGGACAGAAGGAGAGGGAGAAGGAGACTCTTCATGGAGCAGGGAAGCCTGATGCAGGGCTCGATCCGAGGACACTGGGATCATGACCTGAGCTGAAGGCAGATGTTTAACTGTCTGAGCCACCCAGGTGCCTCGACAACAGAATTATTCTGACACTGAAAAAATAATAGTGGAATAAGGAATTTTAGGGAAATTGAGCATGTCAAGATTTTTTAAATCACATTAGCCATCTTACCTAGCAATGTGTATGAATTGTATGTACAGACTGCTCCTAACTTCATCTGAAGTACAGACTTTCTTAGTATTCTAGATCCCCCAAGCTTCTTCCATTAGAAACGGAGACTAGGTGCCACTTACTACTTACAGTTTTTGATTTTATAAGAATTCACTGTAATCCAATCAAATTACTGCAAAAAGGAAAGTAAATAAAGCCATATTAAGAACTAAATCGGAAGATTTGGTTTTCCTATACTTGCCATTTACCAGGAGGTTGTCTTGAGACTTATACTTAATTTCTTATCACCAAGAGAAAATCATTATAATTCCTTTTAATTCTCCTTATATGCATGTACTTCAGCATCAACTTAACTAAGAGTGAACAACTTGTATACTGAAAAGTAAAAAACATTGATGAAAGAAATATGTTATAAACATTTCTGTGCAGGTTTTTGTGTAGACATGAGTTTTCAGTGCCTTCGGGTAAACATCAAGGAGTGCAACTGGTTGATCATATGGTGAGAGTATGTTTAGTTTTATACATACCTGCCAAATTGTCTTCCATACTAGCAGTACCATTTTGCATTCCCACCAGCAACAAATGAGAATTCTTATTGCTCCAAACCTCATGGGCAATTCGGTGCTGTCAATGTTCTGTATTTTGGCCATTTTAATATGTGTGTAGTGCGATCTCACTGTTCTTTTAATTTGAAGTTTCCCGATGACATATGGTGCTGAGCAACTTTTCATAAGGTTTTATCTTCTTTACTGAAATGTCTGTTCAGATCTTCTGTTCATTTTATTTATTTATTTATTTATTTATTTATTTATTTATTTATTTATTTATTTATTTATTGAGAGAGAGAGTGAAAGCGAGAGCAAGTGCGGGGATGGGGAGGGATGGAAGGATATGGGGAGAGAGAATCCCAAGCAGGATGTGGGGCTCGATCTCACCACCCTGAGATCATGACCTGAGCCAAGATCAAGAGTCGGATGCTTAACCGACTGAGCCACCCAGGTGCCCCTGGATCTTCTGTTGATTTTTAAAATTGGGTTGTCAGTTTTCTTATTCTTGAATTTTAGCTTGTCTTTGTATATTTTAGATGCCAGTCCCTTATCATGTATATGTATTTTATTATCTCCTGGTCTGAAGCTTGTCATTCCATTCTCTGAACAGTGTTCTTCACAGAGAAGTGTTTAATTTTAACGAAGTCCACATTATCTTTTTTTTTTTTTTTTCTTTCATAGATTGTGCTTTGGTGTTGTATCTACATAATCATCACCAAACACAAGATCACTTAGATTTCTCCTATGCTGGCTTCTAGATATTTTTCAGTTTTGCATTTTACATTTATTATTTAATGGATTTATGATCCAATCTGAGTTAATTTTTGTCAAAATTGCAAGATCAGTAATGAGATTCACGTTTTTGCATGTGCATGTCCTGTTGTTGCCACACCAATTATGGAAAAGACTATCCATTAACTATTGAATTGACTTTTCTTCTTTGTCCAATATCAGTTGATTAAATTTGTGAGGATCTATTTCTGGGATTTCTATTCTATTTCATTGATCTCTCCATCTATTCTTTTGCCAGTAACTTCACTGTCTTGATTACTGTAGCTGTGTAGTAAACCTTGAAGTCAGGTGATATTAGGCCTCTAATTTTGTTCTTCTCCTTCAATATTGTGTTGGCTTTTTGGGGTCTTTGGTCTTTTCATGTAAACTTTAGAATTAATTTGTCAATATCTACAAAATAACTTGTTGGGATGTTGATTGTGATTGCATTGAATCTATAGAAAAATTTGGGAATAACTGACATCTTGCTAATATTCAGACTCCCTATCCATGTATATGTCCACTTATTGAAGTCTTTGCTTTCTTTCATCAGAGTTTTAGAGTTTTCTCCAGATGGATCTTACACATATTCCATTAGATTTATACATAATTATATCAAATTTGGGGTTTTAATATAAATGGTATTGTGTTCTTAATTTTGAATTCCAATTTTTTATTGCTAGTATATGAGAAAGAAATTGAAATTTACATAGTAACTTTATATCCTGCAACCTTGTTATAATCACTTTTTATTTCAGGAGGGTTTTTTTGTTTTGTTTTGTTTTGTAGTTGTCGATTCTTTGGGATCTTCTACATAAATACTCATGTCATCTGCAAACAAAGACAGTTTTATTTCTTCTTTGCTAATTTTCATATATTTTCTTGCCATGTTTTGTCTTACTGCATTAGCTAAAACCCTCAGTGCAAAGTCAAATTGGAGAAGTGAGCATGAACATCTTGTGTTCCTGATCTTAGCAGGGAAACATTGAGTCTCTATGCCAGCTTTAGGCTTTTTGTAGATGTTCTTTATCAACTGGAGGAAGTTCTCCTCTATTCCTAGTTTGCTCAGGATTTTTATTACATATGGGTGTTGGATTTTATTGCATGCTTTTTCTGCATCTATTGATATGATCACGTGATTTTTCTTAATCTGTTAATATGATAATTTTTGAATGTAAAAGCAGACTTGCATACCTGGAACAAAGTCTGGTAATGGTGTATGACTGTTTTCAAATGGTATTGGATTCAATATGCTAATTTTTGTTGAGCATTCTTTTTTTTTTTTTTCAAAACATGTTGGGATTTCATCTTTTGCTATTATTTAAACTTATGGGGGTGACATTTTTATATTAGGATTGAAAAATGTGGAAGGGGCTTCATAGCGTTTACATGTTCTTTAATTGTATACTCAAGCAAAAATATTTGAAAACCCATAAACCCTTCCCGTATAGAATTATGAATCCTCTGTTGCTCCCAAGCAAAGAATGCATTTGTTTAGAATTGCTGATGACTTCCGGATGGTTGCATATGTCTATGTGAGCCAAAGGAAATCAGCAGAAGCTCTGTCTTTGTAAAGTGTAGAGGAGGGTAAGCTTCAGACTTGGAAAGAATGGATGGGCCTTTCAATTTAAGGGTAAACAGTAACATTAGGTGACATGAAGTGAAGAAGCATACATGGAAACAATTACAGTGTATGCCTGTCTGTTTTCTTCTTTTTATGAGGTTTTTCTTTTCTTTCACAAAAGATTGAAATTACACTTTTTTATCCCTTCCATATTTGATACTGTCTCATGGAGATAATCTATATGCTTTCCTAGTATCCAAAACAAATAATAGTTTTCAGTCTTTTGTACTATTTCAAATATGACTATTAGAGTTCCTAATTATGGATTGTATTGATTCTGCTATAGCTAGAAGGCTTGACAAGTGTTTTCTCATGAAACATGACATACCTTATTAGGTTTATTACTTTTTAAAAAAAATTGAGATATAATTGACATATACCATTATATTAATTTTAGGCATACAGCATAATGATTCTATATTTGTATATAATGCAAAGAGATTACCAAAATAAGTCTAACTAACATTCCCTCACCACACATAGTTAAACATATTTTTTATTGTTGATGAGAACTTTTAAGATCCACTCTGTTAGCAACTTTTAAATAAACAATACAGTATTAATTAACCATAGCCACCATGCTGTGTACATTAAATCCCCAGGACTTTTTTTCTTTTATAACTGGAATTTGAATTTTGCACCTTTGTCCACCTTTTCACCTATTTTTCTCACCTCTGCTCCTGACCTCTAGCAATCACCAATCTGTTCTCTGTATCTAGGAGTTGGTTTTTGTTTGCTTGTTTCTCTTAGCTTCCACATAAAAGTGAAGTCATAAAGTATTTGTCTTTCTCTGTTTGATTCCTTTCCTTTAGCATAATGCCCTCATATTCCATCCCTGTTGTCGCACATGGCAAAATTTCCTTCTTTTGTATGTCCATATAATATCCCATTGTATATATGTAATTTTCTTTATCCATTTGTCTGTCCATGGAGAGGATTTTTGCATCTATATTTATGAGAGATATTTATCTGTAATTTTTTCTTTCTTGTAATGTCTGTTTCTGGTTTTAGTATTAGGTAATGCTGGCCTCATAGAATAAACTATAGAAGAAGTATATTTTTAAAAGGAAGAAAAAGATTTTATCTGTAAATTATCAATTATTATCCTTAGTTAAGTACTCTCATAATTTAAAATATAATGATATACCCTTAAACTTAGATTATAGACCAAGTAGTTCTTAAATGTACTTAATCATTTATTATAAATGCATTATAAAATTAGTTCTTCCGTCATGCTTTTAAAAACATATATTGAATTAAAATTATATTCCTGTATGAGAAGTTTCAAACAAAATTATAGTGCATAACAATTGTTAATTTCTTAATCAAGACCTGAATCAGCATATTCATAATTCTCTACCATAAACTTGTCTATAGTAATTTATTTCTCTGTTAGAATTATTAATTAGATTTATTACTTCAAAGCAATTCATAATGTTTGAATTAATATAAATTTAACTAAATTCTTTTGATGCATTTCTTTTCTCAGCCTCCCTAAGTGCTGTTTAAGCCACTAAGTTTTTGAATAATTTTTTATATAGCAGTAGATAAATGATACATTCCCTATGGCCATATAACTCAGGAAATTATACTTACATTAGATATTCCATTTTCTGTTTTGGATATATTTTGTAATTAGACATTGAATATGGTAGCATGTGTTTCTCTTGGACCCTAGGGACTGAAGGTACATCATTATCCATCTCCACTTTAAAGGAGTAGCTCAGAAACATTTTTCACTAACACAAAATGTCTAAAATCATTTAGTTAATACGAATTGTGCAACAATTACAATATATTTATATATTACCTGATTTGGGCTAATAACAAGTTGTGTGTTCATCTTTTATAAACTTTCTTTTAATACTATTTTCTTAATATTTTACTAACTTACTAAAGATTTTAATTAATCCATCATTATAAATGTAGTTGTAGTTTCCTCCTTAGTTTTGTTTATTTTTAACTTAAAATGCATTTATAATGGTCAAAATATAATTTTTGCATATATTAATTCACCTACTAATTTAGTGTTCAGAAAGTCTTTTCCTAAACCCAAGAAAATCCAAATTGTGCCATATATGTATTTTTGTATTGAAATAAGAGGAAAGTAAGTAACATTTTAGTCCTATAATTGGGCCCAGCATATAACTTCTATAATTTAGAAGGGGTATTCATATGAATACCCAGCATCCCACACATACACACAAATATACACACACACAAACCAGCAAGTTGCCCTGTTCTGTGACACGCAGAGAGAAGTTAGGGAAGAGGGAATAAGAATACCAGGTCACGGGTGCCTGGGTGGCTCAGTCGTTAAGCGTCTGCCTTCGGCTCAGGTCATGATCCCAGGGTCCTGGGATCGAGTCCCACATCGGGTTTCCGGCTCTGCGGGAAGCCGGCTTCTCCCTCTCCTACTCCCCCTGCTTGTGTTCCTGCTCTCGCTATGTCTCTCTCTGTTAAATAAATAAAATCTTTAAAAAAAAAAGAATACCAGGCCACTTGACACCAGATTTTGCTGTTTGGACTGAATTCCAAATGGCAACTAACCATAGCAACAGATTATTGTGAGAGTGGTGGTTAGTAAAGAGAAGGAGAGTATAATGTAAATATATGATCTACTTTGCTAGGGAGTAGTGGGATTGAGAAGATAATATTGATATAGATACATGTAATTTACAAAAGAAGGCCTACTATTAGTTTTTTAAAAAATCATAATTCATAGTTCTTAGCAAAAAAAAAATATTTTTCTTAGAGCTAATTCTACTTAGGGTATAATCAGGAGACTTTCAGAGTCCTAGAGTTCACCACCCACTTCTTGCCATTTCTGCATAGAGATGTTGGGTCTGGAATTGTGGCCTTGTCACATGCAGACCAAGAAGAGCTTTCACAGGCTGGCTTGGTAGACTGAATTCTAACGATATCTCCCTAAGATTATAGTTCCCTTATTGTACAATCTAACACTAATCTATCTACTGCTCTAAAGGAATTTTGCAGATGTAATTAAGGCTACTAATAAACTGAGCTTAAAATGGGGATACCATCCTAGATTAAGCATGTGGGCCAAATGGAATCATATAAGCTTTTAAAGTGGAAGAGAAAGCAGAAGAGTCATTCTGTGCTAGAAGAGCCCAGAGAGGTTCCAGGTGTGAGAAGCATCCAATATACTGACTCTGGCTCTGTGATGTAGAAGCCTACATGCAAGAACCTGGGAAAGAAACCCTTAGTAGGGCATGAGTGACAGCAAACTGACAGCCAGCAGGCAAGTGGGGACCTCGGCCTCAAAACCAAAAGCAATTGTATTGTGCTGACAACCTGAATGAACTTGGAATCGAATTCCCAGAGGATTGGCTAGTAAGAGCTCAGCTGCTGACATCTTGATTTTGGCAATGTGAAACCTAAAGCAAAATAACCAGCTTGCCAACCTAGATTTTTGAACTACAGAATTGTGAGAATATATTTGTCTTGTTCTAATCCACTAAATTTGTGGTAATGTTTTATGGCAGCAATTGAATACTAATACATCTGGTGATCTGGTGGTCGGGAGACATATGAACCTATAGTCTAATTATTTGATTCCTGCCAAACTGAGGTCTGTTACTCAAACTTATCTCTACCTATAGAGTTTTTTGTTGTTGTTCATGCAGGGGTTAAAACAGATTCTACTGATATCAACTGAGAAGAACATGATGAGATAGAGTACTTATTGGCTACCATGAAGCAAAGAAATTTGGGGTCGAAGGTTAGACATTATTTGGTATCAAAAGACGGTCATGGGAGGTTAGAGATAAAATTATTTAAGGAAAAACAACATCTGGGAAAACAATAATCCCTTCCTCCTTAACTTCTCTGAAGCATCACCCTAGAGGATAGAGCAGTCCTTTGTACGGAGCAATTCTCAGACACTAATGGCAGGACTCATTTGCCTTCCTATGCTTTGAGAATAATAGAGCCAACTTTTCTGAATGTTCATTAGCCATGTTTTACACACTTGAATCTGGCCTTCCCAGGAGCTGTAACCTAAAGGAAAAACTTGAAACAGACTTCTGGTAGTTAAAGACAAACTCAATTTATATAGTAAATTTCCATATTTTAGTGGCATTCCAGGTAACACAAATAAAGGGATTAAAAATAAATTTTTACAATAAGTTACTAGATTTAAAGTTAAGGGATAGCAAGAAATGTTAGAAGTAACTAGGATCTGAATTTTCTTCAGAGAGACAATCTAATGTCTCATTATTCCCTTTCCCATATGAAAGACATACTGTTAGAGTTTATAGTAATGTACTCAAAACTAGAGGTCATTCTCATAAACTTATTTTAATGCACCACAATGCATAACAAATTCCCTTGAAAGTGTTCTTTTCTTTATGTTCCAGAACCTCCTAAGTAATCCTTTAGTTATGACCACCTCATTTAGCATGTTTCTTGAAAATTTTATCTCTGTTTTGTATGATTTTAATATTCTCTGACATATTATCAGAGAATATTAAACAAGCTCTGTTTAATCTGACATACTATCTGACATACCTATCTAAATCTCCTGTCTTTGATATTACCTCCTCTGAGGTACTTGTTCTCTTGGTTCATTTCTGCCCTTTTTGGGTAACAGTGTGTTGCATAGTATTTGCAAAGTGTCACTTAAAACATTATTTGATTTTTGTTAGTATCACACACTTAAGAATAAATCTTGAATTTGTATTTAAAAAATACATCTAATTATTCACTGCATCTTCTTAAGATTATTGAATGATTTCCCAGGGGCAATAAGATGCATATTTCATATTTGAAATAGTTAATAAATAGTAACACTTGAAACTCACATGTAAAACATTTTTAATCTTGAAACTCACATGTAAAACATTTTTAAATAAAGTTATTTTAATTGAGCACATTGAAAATTGAAGTAAAATTTGCAAATCTAGCTTGTGTGTTAACTTTACAAATGTTATATCATAAAGATTCTCACAAAAACATGAAGAACTGCTTGTAACTTGGATCCTCAAGAAGGATAGAGCTGCAAAGTATGATTTCCTGAGGCTAGTATGTTTAATCTCACTTATGATTGAGTTTTTTGTGACACTTACTTAAAATTGTAATGGAGGTTCTATTCTTTCCCATTTAAAATTTGAAAAATCAATGTTTCTCTAAGGCTTTTGTTTCTGAAATAAACCAGTCATTAACCAACCACTTGAAAACAATCAATGAAAATGCCAGAAGATGAAAATTTTTTTGTATTATGGATAGCTTTTTTCTAATTTAATGGTTATTATATGAAGCATATATTGCTAGATTATATAACGCTGGTATTATAAATGAGTAAGTATAAGCATGTGTATGTGTATTCTTCTATTCTGTGTCATTTTCTCAGTTACTTAAAAAAATTGGCTCCATTAAATAAATTCGAACAAAATAGAAAATAATACATTTAGAATATGGCATATAATGGATGCTTAATATGTCATTATCAAATAAAAATCTTTAATGCACCATAGTGCATTAAAATACTCATAAACTGGAGCTTTGAGGAAGTTACTATAAGCTCTATCAATTTATCTTTCACATAGAAAGGAAGTGATGAGAACCTGGCTTATGTGCTCATTAGATTGTCTCTGTGAAGAAAATTCAGATCCTAGATACTTCTTCTTTTTTTTTTTTTAATTGAAATTCAATTAGCCAACATATAGTACATCATTAGTTTTTGGTATAATGTTCAATGATTTATTCATTGCATATAACATCTAGTGCTCATCACATCATGTGCTAGGTACTTCTATTACCATTTTGCTTCATTCCCAAGTTCAAGGCAAATATATTTAAAATAGAATAGAACTAATATCAGTATTTTTCCAGTATACATTATGCGAGAGATATATATGTTTTTCCTAAACTGTTAATAGTTTAACCATTACTAGATTTTAGATCTTATTAAATTCCATTTCCTTTATCAATGGGGATTATCATTTTTTCCATTACTATTAATTTTGGTAAATTATATTGATTAATGTTTGAATGTTAAACTTTTTAAAAATATTAAATCCAAATTTTAGATGATACATTATTCACTTATGTAATGCTGGAGCTGCATTAATAAATTTTGTGCAGAACTTTTTCAAAAATAACCATGTGTGACAGTCTGTAAATTTTCTTTCTTGAAACACCAAGGTTTTTGCCATTAATGATATTTCGGACTGTTTATTCATAGAAAATGTTCTGCTTCTTTTTTTAAAAAGAGGATTTCTCTCCCTAAGATTTGCCTTATTTTTTTTCTTTATAGGACATACACACTTATATAAATGGTTGTGATAAATTTGTTTAATAAATATATAAAATTCTGAGTTCTGTATTTCATCTAAAAAACTGTTTATCTTATATTTTATTTAACTAATTTATGCTCTTAATTTTATATTTACTTTCTTCTGCATTATTATGATTTAATTTGTCCATGTATTTCTGAATTGTTGAGATGTATGTTTAGTTTTCTGAATTTTAAACTTCCTCTTTCTAATATTTTTCTTCAGACCATGAAATTCCACCTAGGCTTGGATTTGTAGTATCTCACATGTTTTAACACATAGGATTTTTATTATCATCATCCACCTAAACCATTTTCTTTCTATTTGCCTTAAGAGTTATTTAAAAGTATTATTTTTTTTTTATTCATTTACTTATTTAAGTGAGAGGTAGAGGGAGAGACAGAGAGAGTGTCTGAGGGTGGGGATTGGGGGGACAGAGGGAGAGACAATCTCAAGCAGACTCTGAGCTGAACATGAAGCTCTTGGTTGCTTAACAGAGTGTGCCACCTAGGCACCCCAGAAGTATTATTCTTAATTTCCAAATATATATATATATAGGTATTTTTCCTTTGTATTTTTATTCCACACAACTGTGATGAGATTTAGACATGAATAACAAATTTTTGCTACATTAATATCTTCCCTGGGATGAAGGTACCTCAAACTCATGTCAATATTTCCATAGGCACCTGACAATGTTTTTCTACTGTCCCAGATTGCAATAAATTGAATCATTTTTCCTTAATTTTACTCACAATAGTGATATACAGATGGAAAAAATGTTTTTTCACTTTTTATGCGATGCCTTTTCCCCATTTTTCCTGAATTTTATTTTATGCAGGTATATATTAATTTCAAGCATGAAAAAAAGTATATTTTTATATACTTACATGAACTTATTACTCATTAAAGCTAATGTATAGCCTAATTTACTCATATTTCTCTTAGATATCTACTAAATACTAATTATGTCATAACTTACCAGTAACTAATGAAAGTAAGTCAGGGAAGAATCTAAGTTTTATTAAATTATAATTATAAGGAAATATTAAAAGTAAGTAAATATTATTGTTAGATTTCTAATGAAAGAAAAACTGATACTTCCTAACTAGCAAATATATTAGTTATGAGATAAAAATGAATGAAGACTGAAGATTTAGACAAAGAAAAACTATTCCAAACCAAATGCTGGACAAATGAGCTTTGATTCATACTTCAGGTCATAAACAATTGACTCAAAATGGATAAAAGAACATAGAGCATCTAAAACTATAAAACCATAGAAAATGTACAGTAGAAAATCTTTGTGATCATATGTTAGGGAAAGATGTAGCAAAGAAAACAATTTTTTTTGTCTTTAAATTGGATTTCATTAAAATTAAAACTAATGCAATTTGGAAAGGCATTTTTTAAGAAAAGAAAAACTTGAGGCACATACTGGGGGAAAATATTTTCAAGTAACACATCTGACAAATACATGCATCCAGAATATGTTTAAAACTTAAAAACTCAATAATAGCAAATAAGTAAATAACTCAATCAAGAAATGGACAAGGGGGAGACCACATGAAGACTCAAAGAAAAGGTAGCCATCTACAAGCCATGGAGAGAGTCTTCAGAATTAATTAATTCTGCCAACACCTTGGTATCAGATTTCTAGCCTCTAAAATTGTGAGAAAATTAATTTCTGTTGTATAAGCCATCCAGTCCTTGGTAGTGCTAATGGCAGTCCTACAAAACCAATATAAAGGTGATACATATAATTAGCATCTTGATTGCAGTGGTGATTTCATGGGTGTATATAAATTTCAAAACTTTTCAAGTTGTACCGTTTAAATATGTACCATTTAGTGTTTGTCTATTCTTCCATAAAACCATTTAAAACTTTAAACATTGTAAAGAAAATCTATCAAGTAAATATTTTTCTCTTAATTTTTACCCAATATGTTAAAATTATCATTTAAACTTTTCTATAAATACATTGATTATTTTGATAAAGCCATATGGAATGTAAACTAAAAGTGAAAATCTAATCTTCTCCTTTTGCAAATAACAGCTAAATACCATCGTTATGTTTAAAATGTTATCAAATTGCCAATTTGTCACGATTTTTATGTTTAGTGAGTAAAGCACAAATTCTGGAGCCAACTAGGCACGGTTTCAACACTTGGCCTTAATCATACTCTTTTATGAGGACCCGAACAAGTGATTTTTTTCAGAATTCTCATTTTTTGTAACGTGAAAGGCAAAATATCTATCAAAAACTGTTTGAGAAACTAACCATCAAAGGATCTGTCCTTGTTGCTCAATAATAGTTTCATTTTCCTTTACTCTTTCTTTTTTCTATTTGCACTTTTTTATTTTTTTAACATCTTTTTTTTTCTTATTCTCTATCAAGTGCCTAATGTTTATGAATACTGATTTAATTTAATTTCCTCAGAAGAATCTCATTATATCTGCCTCTCCTCTGTTTTCTAAGCAAGGTACATGTACATCTTTGGAAAACATCATATAAAGCATTGATTAATAAGGCCCTTAGACTTTAAAATGTCATTAAAAAAGATAAATGATGAGAGCGATCCATTTTTAGTTTGCAATGTATGGAAAGCATTTTAGTTTATTCAATAGTAATCAACAGTCTCTGCACTGTTATTTACTGATTGCTATTACATCTTCCTAAGGGGCCTGAGTAGAGATTAAGTGCTTCACAGAAAAGTTACACAGCCTGAGCCTGAAGGCATTTCATAATGAAGGTAAAATTAGAGAGACAGTATTTTTGACATCTGTAGGAATCACATTTTGCAAATATAGCTTAACATTCTGTTTTTTTTTTTTCCCTTCAAATTCAGTTTTGCCCCAAACCTCTGTAGATATTGTAAGAGTAAAACTGTCAGCATGGTTGGTTTTCTCAGAATAAATCCAAATCTCCCTTCTGAGTTCCTGACATGTTTTTCATTTTCCAGTGGACTGAAATAGGTAGAAACCACAACACCTTTTCCCATTAATATAAATGTTATCTGATGACTCTTGGATTCACATCCTTCTTTAGCAAAAATAAAGAGAAGAAAAGGAATACTCTCAGGAAGAAATTCAAACTGAATACAAACTCTCTCTCTTTTTTTGATCCTTGCAAACTTTTTTAGAATAATGCAAATAACTATCATTTCAAAATCAAATGGAAGACTGGGGCAGCAAATAATCCACATGAACCTGAACATCTTATAGTTCCAGAAAATAAAGGCATACTCAAAAATAAAAACGAGCAAACAAGCAACCTTAATGGGGGTATGTCAAAGTGTTTAATTCTTAGTTAAAAATGATCTATTACGATTGCCTTACTAATTGATATAAATGAAACTTAGTAACATAATATTTTAATAATTGGGAAATTAGGTGAGGAGTATTTGGGAAGGAATTCTATCTTTGTAGTATTTCCATAAATGTAAAGTATTCTAAAATTTGAAAGTTTAGTACAAAAAGAAACAAGTGTACTTAATCACACAGATTTTTAAAAATGTTTGCATTGGGCTTATCATTAAATCTAGTATTAGTCAATACATGTATTTTTTTTTAACTTAGGAAATAGGATTACACATAGATATCCTTTACAGACTTAGAGAGTATATCAATAATTTTCAAGTGCTCATCTAAACAAGTCTAATTATTATTATTTTTGTAAAAGAACATTAACACTTCAAGATTGAGTTTATGTTTATTACTACAAATACCTTTTCTTTTGACCATCATTTTTCATTTTTTATTTTCTGTGTAAGAAAAGGACTATGATAATAGAAACATTCTCACTCTTTATGGACTAGAAAGATGTGCTGCAGAAATGAAGTAATAATATTTAAAATTTTTCTGAAGCCTTTAGAGCTTAAAATATTCTCATTTGTAGTGGTTTTATTCATTGTGGCGAACTAAACAATGTATAAAAATAGGTGATAGGAATATGCCATAAATTCAGTTTAGAAGCCTAATTTCAATAGTTATGGCCCAAACTCTGAGAAAGCTAAGGAAACTTTATTATTTGGAAATAACAATAGGATAAGGTCCAAGCTTTTGCAATGTATGATCCATAGAACATAAGTCTCCTGAAATGGCATATATTATATTACTTTTTTGGATATTAGAACCATGTATTTTATATGAATAGCTCCTAGGAGTCTTACATTAACAAAATCTGTGCAACATTGTTTAATACAATATTTCCCAAACTGATTTAACAATCAAATGCTTTTTCACTCAATATTTATTAACCTTGTACAAATACGATATTTCTTTTTATTTTTTATTTTTTTTTAAAGATTTTATTTATTTATTTGACAGAGAGAGGCACAGCGCAAATACGATATTTCATGACTGGACAAATGTTACCATGTTAGACAACTCATGGGCTCTAAAACCTGAGACTAGAAATGACACATACATTTTTAGAAATGAGAAATTCACTTACATTTTCCTACAGTTAGCTTAATCAGATATAAAATGGATGTAATAACACCCATCACAAAGAACCATGAAAATAATTTAATAAATCCAAATATATGCAAATAAATTTATGTCTATGTGTGTCTGTGTATTTAAGCCTTTTTAAAAATCATATGTATTAAAAAACACACATACACAACCATTTTGGGAGTGAAAATGGGATAAAAATTCTTAGAAATTGTATAATTTTCATGTATGTGAAGTGCCAGTATTTTATAATTGATATAGATTTCCCATCCTATTTAACTACCCTGAATTCAATACATGTATCTAGCAATTTTTATTCTGTCTTGTACTCTAATGTTTGTTGGTTAATTTTCCCAGGCTGCAGTGATTTTTTTGGAACTGATTATAATATCCAAGACTCACCAATTACATGGTGATCTTTGCCTTCTATTCTCTTAAAACGTTTCTTTGCATTTATTTGAACAATGAGTATTAAATGCTTCCTGTGTTTCACTGAGGTAGTCTTATCAATTGCAACATTTGTGTCAGCCACTGTGAATGAAAATTATTGGTTAAAATATTTTTTTTTTATTTCACTACTTTGATTTACTAGTTTACTACTTTGACTTTGCTACTTAGCAAGGAAGCCAGAAATTGTAAACAAAACATATTGTTGGTCATTCTGAACTCATGAAAGTGTTGAGAGCATTTTGAGTATAATGAGCGAATGATTATGATAGAAAAATAGCACAATTTTTTTTAGTTTGCATTAACAAAAAAGAAAAAAAAAACACAGAATCCATGGGGAAAATGTATCAAAAGTGTTATTAGATTACCTATAAGATTATCTATCTACCTGTCTACCCATCTATTATTTACATACACATACATGTATACATAGGTATATGTGCATGTATGCATACTTCATATTTATTTATATTTAGAGAGATATAAATACATGTTTAGATATAAATACATATCTATTAAGTACATAGATATTTAACATTCTCTCCCTCTTTATAAACATTTTAGGACTCAGACTATTATAATGAATCAGAGGGCTAGGCCTGAGATTGTGCTAAATGGGGTCTATAGATACTGGTTTTCATTACAGCTTTTGTCATTTTCAATTATTTAATAAATAACACATACTCAATGTCTCAAAAGTTACAGATCTAAGAAGGAGATTCTGTTAATTTTGATTGCCCTTAACAAAAGAATTTGGAAGAAAAATTGAAGTAAATTAAAATAGCAGCGCTGGATGAAAACTTAAAAATCATCAAATGTATCCTGTATAAAAGGTGAGAATATTGAGTTCTATCCAAGTTTGTAGAAATAAAAATAACCTGAGTTATTTGGTTTTGAATGTATACTGTTCTTTATGTATGTCACACTGATTTTATCCTATGTGTGTAGATAAAATTACTATTGATTTAGAAAAAAAAATTCCTCATAATCAAGCTAGAGTTTCATAACTAACAGAAGAAATGATATACTATAAAATAAAGATTACAGTAAAATCTGGATGTGAATACTGTCTTTCATTTAATGGCTACATGTCCTCCGTGAAGTAACTTATCCATCTAAACCTTCTTAGCATCATATTTAAAATGAGTACAATGATAGCTTAACCTCTTAAAGTATGGCTATAATGGTGAAAATAGATACAATTTAAGACGGGCTTAGACATCAATAAAATTTCTAGTATGAAATGAATTCTAAATAAATACCATTTCTAAAAATAACTGTGAGGAAAAGTTAAGTCAAAATTCCAATTCAACTAAATTCCTATGAAGTTATTAAAGGATAAGTATAAGAACTGGTTTAGAGATCATTTCATATATTAATTCACTGTGAATTATAAAAATTACCTGATATAATTAATTTCATATGTCAATTTGACTAAGTTATGAGTTGTTTCAGATATTTGACTACATAATATTTTTGGATGTGTCCCTGAAGGTGCTTCTTAATGAGATTTACAATTCAGTAAGTGAACTCAGCATTAATTCCACTGGGTGGGCCAGCATTTAATCCACTGGGGGGCTGAATAGATCAAGATGTAGAGGAAGGAAGAATTCACCTCTTGTTCTGCTTGACTGATTGAGCTGTAACATCAATCTTCTGACCCTCAGATTGGGATTTAAACCATCAGCTCCTCTGGTTCTTAGGACTTTGAGGTTTGAGGACTTTTTGGTTTTCTTTGGTTGAGGACTTGGAGTAAATTTCACAACTGGCTTTCCTGGGTTTCCTGTTTGGCTTGTAGAAAGCAGACTGTGGGATTCTCAGCCTCCATAACCACATGAGCTAATTCCTTATGATAATCTCTTTCTCTACATGTATCTTATTGGTTCTGTTTTATTCTGCAGAATCTTGACTAATACAGATTTTGGTGCCAAGAGTGATTCTAGAGGAACAGAATGTTAAGGATAAGTTTTTTTAAGTTGGGTTAACAGGGTCCTAGAATTGATTCTCTGATTAGAGTTAAAGATGATAATAAATTTTTAGTAGTAAAGAGAACACTGATAGTCCATGTCATCATCTAACAATAGAGATATGCAAAATGTCTGCATTGGATGCTACTAATCAACCACTTATAAGAAACAAAGGTGCTGGGTGACTTTGTATATGATGCTTTTGAAGATTTTTAGAAAACTAATATAATGGGTTTGGCTGTAGGCGAGGATAGTCGGAAGAAGGCAGGCAGGGCCAAGGGAACTCATGCTAAGAGGAAACTACCCTTAAAAGGAAAAAGACCCCACCCTGTTATTCTACACCCCCTGAAAGGAGCCCTCCACCTTTTCAACCTGATGGGTAGATGATCGGGTGGACAAAGATCTGATTGGGTGACAGGCACCTGGAGGGTTAATCAGATTAAAGCAGCCTGTCAACTATTTCATAAAAACACTAGACTTAGAAAGACCCAAAGACAACCCTCCCTCCCTCTTTGGGAACTTTGTACTATTGCCCAATGAACTTTGCTTTGCTGTCCATCACTCTTGGTCTTGTCTACCTCTTCATTCTTCAAAGTGGAGTGACCAAGAACCGTGGGCACTAAAGGAAAAGAAATCCTGAAACACCTGGTGGCCCCTAATGTCACTGGACAAAGTGGTCAAGATAAGAATGAGTTCAGGGATTCAAATACCCAGGTAAAGCACTAGTAAATGACCTAAAACTTTCTATATGTGCCTTGAAGTTCTTTACCTCCTATGGCAACATGGCTGAGATTGCTAAATATCAAATGCAAAATGTCCCCTCAAGACTGGCTGAATGACAGGCCAAGTTGAACTTCCAGCTTCACAGGATGTCTACTATTTAAGTGAAGGCATTGACTGGGAAAGAATGGATCCTTCTAGTTGGAATGGGGATTTATGGGAATACTCTGATGAGAGCAGGTACATCTAAGTTCTGACAGTGGAAGAAACCTTTCCACCCCCAGTAAAACCAGCCTCCCCACCCCCATCCAAAGTGATTTCCACAGCCCCTCCACCCTCTTCTGAGGGGATTAACCCTATATTAAATGAAGAAACTGTAATGGCCTCTCCTGAGGTAGTTACTTTGCAGGACAATGAATATTTTTCTCAGGATCCACCCCTTACTACCCCTCTTTGTTTTTAGACTTTTTGTTTTGGACTCCAGTCTCAGCAGGCCCCTAAAGGTAAAGTACAAAATGTGACCCATAAAGAGTTGTTTTACTTTCCACAATAACTACTTGAGTTTTCAAATATATAGAAGTTAGAAAACCAGGGAACATACATGGGGTGGGGTAATATAATGGCATGGTATGAACCTGGAAAGAACATAAAGTTGGATCAGGCTAAATTTATTGATATGATCTCACTTAGCGGAGATTCTGTCTTTAATGTTGCAGCTCTGGAAGTTAGAAGGGATCTAACTATTTGGTTGGTTGGCTGAAACATGGGTCAAATGTGGGCAAATTGGAAATTTCAGACCTACCTTGTTTTGACGTAGAAGAGATTCAGCTTAATGAGATTGGAATGTTAGAGTTGATTTGTCATCTAAGGCCTACTCAACCACACTGGAAAGGTCCAGAAAACATACATTTTGCCACTACTATGATAAATAATTGTATGAGGGGAGCAAGTCCCAGAATCCTTGAAGAGCTCTGTCATCACTCTTCTCGGCAGGCCGGATCTCAAGATGGTAACTACAATCACTGAACTGGGACACCTAAATGCAATAGAAGTAATTGGATCCCTGGGTATCAGGGGCCAAGTGGTGGCACTCAACTGACACAGGCAAGGTGCATATGATTTACCATAATGGACAGCAGAGTCAAAGTAGGAATCAAAATAGTCTGGCTCTCATAGACCTCTAGCATTGGTATTTGATCATGGTGTCCCCGGAAGTGAAATAAAAGGCCTACTAAGATATTACTTAATCTGTATAAGCAGTAAAGTTCTATGTCAAGTGAACAAAAATCGAATCTGAATTATAAAAGCAGAGTCATGATCCCTGACTTGAGCCAGTTTACACACCCAAAAGTCCTTGAATGAAGGGAAGGCTAGGATCTTTAGAGAAAGGACCTCATTAAACTGCCAAAACTTTATACTGTTAATCTTTCTCCTAGCCTTTGCCAAGGACACCTACAACCTTTACTAAGGACACTGTGCCTTGGGAAAAAGGAAATAATCAGAACTTTCAGGAAAAACTGGACATTATGAACTGACAATAATTTCAAGAGACTCCAAAACATCACTGTGGCCCACCAGTCAGAGTAGGGCCTTAAAGCAGCAATCAGTGGAGTTTTAGCTCAGGTCCACCTCACAGTGGGCCCAGTGGTTTCCAAGACCCAGCCTGTGTTGTTTTTCCCCCTAGCTCCAGAATGCATAAGTGAACAGACATGCTCAGCCACTGATAGAATTCCACATTATTTCCTTGATCTGTGGAGCAAGAGCTATTATTGTAGGAAGGAAAGTGGAAGCCACTAGAGTCTCCTCTACATATATATATATATATATATATATATATATATATATATATACACACACACACACACACACACATATACATACATATGTACACACACACACACACACACATATATATATATATATATAAGCAATACCATATTCCTAAATGGATGGCAGAGATTAGTACCAACTTCAAGGATGTGAAGAATGCAGGAGTGGTGATTTCCACCACATCTCCATTTAACTCACCCATTTGGGCAGTGCAGAAGACAAATGAACTTCTGAAAATGACAGTAGGCTTAACCAACTTGTGACTACAATTGCAGTTGCTGTACCAGATATGGTTTTATTGCTTGAACTTGAACAAATTAACAAATCCCCCAGTATATGGCACGTAACAAATGATCTGGAAAATGCCTTTTTCTCCGTCACCATTAATAAGGTCAGCAGAAGCAGTTTTGCTTTCATCTGATGATGCCATCAATACACCTTCACTGCCCTACCTCTGAGGTATATCAACTATCCAACTCTGTGTCATAATTTAGTTTGCAAGGACCTTGATCATCTTTCTCTTCCACAAGATATCACACTGGTTAATTACATTAATGGCATTTTGCTGATCAGACCTAGTAAGTGAGAAGTAACAACTACTCTGGATTTATCAGTAAGATACTTGCATGCTACATGGTGATAAATAAATCCAACAAAAATTCATGGCCTTCTACCTCAGGGAAATTGCAAAGGGGTGTTCTCTCTAAGGTGAAAGAAAAGTCTTTGCATAAGACCCTTCTTGTAACCAAAAAAGGGTAATAATATCTCATGGACGTCTTTGAATTTCACAGGCAACATAGTCCTCCTTTGGGCATGTTACTCTGCCCATTAACTGAGTGTCCAAAAAAGCTGCTAGTAGCATGGCCCAGAGCAGGAGAAGGGTCTGCAAGAGATCTACACTGCTGTGAAAGATGCTCTGCCACTGGGTCATAAGATGCAGCAGATCCAGTGGTGTTTGAAGTGGCAGTGGCAGATAGGGATGTTACTTGAAATTTTGGCAAACCCTTATAAGTGAATAATAGCTCATGCCCTCAGGATTTTAGATCAAAATGTGCCATGCTCTGCAGATTACTACTCTCCTTTGAAAAATATATCTTGGCCTGTTACTATTCCTTAATACAGATTGAATGCTAACCATGAGCCATCAAGTTACCATGCAACCTGAGCTGCTCATCTTGAACTGAGTGTTTTCCGACAAATATACACAAAAGACTTACCCCGACAAAGGAGTATTTTAATAATCAAGCAAATAGGATGTTCTGTTCTGTGGATACCAGTCAGTTACTTTCCCCAGTCTCCTGTCATTGTCCAACAGGTTCATGAACAAAGTGGCAATGGTAGCAAGAATAGAGATTATGCATAGACTTAGCAACATGGACTTCCATTCACCAAGGATGAGCTAGCTACAACCACCACTGTGTGTCCAATCTTGCTAGCAACAGAGACCAACACTGAGCCCTTGAGATGACACTATCTCCCAGGCTAATCAGCCTATTACCTGGTGACAATTTGATTACATTGGAATACTCCCATCATGGAAAGACAGCATTTTGTTCTTCCTAGAATAGACAATCTGGATGTACATTTGTCTTTCCTGCACACATGGTTCTGCCAAAGCACCTGTAGGCAAACTTAAAGAATGCCTTATCCACTTTCATAGAATTCTACATAGTATTGCTTCTGAACAAGGAACTCATTTCACAGCAAATGAAGTGTGGCAATGGGTCCATGCTCATGGGATTCACTGGCCATACTATGTTCCACATCATCCTGAAACAGTTGGCTTGATAGAATGGTGGAATGGCTTTTTGAATACTCAGTTTCAGTAATATCTAGGTGATAATACCTTGTAGGCCTGGGACAGGGTTTTCTAGAAAGCTGCATGTGCTCTGAATCAGCATCCAATATATGATGCTCTGTCGTATAGCCAAGATTCACAGGGCCAAGAGTCAAGGGGTGGAAATGGGAGTGGCACTACTCAACATTAACATTTATGATCCACTAGCAAAATTTTTGCATCTTGCTCTCCTTGCCTGGAGGTCCTAATTCCAGAAGGAGAAATGATTCCTCCAGGAGGCACAACAGTGATCTCATTGAACTGGGAATTAAGACTGCCACTGGGACATTTTGGATTCCTCATGTTACTGAGTCACAATGCAAAGAAGGGAGTGACTGTGCTATTTGGGTAATTGGTCTTGACTACCAAGGGGAAATTGGACTACTACTGCACAATAGAGGTAAGGAAGAGTATGCCTGCAATATAGGAAATCCCTTAGAGAAACCTTTAGTATTATCATGCTTGTGATATCATGTTTTATGATTAAGGACAACGAAAAACTACAACGACCCAATCCAGACAAGGTTACTAATGGCTCAAACCCTTCAGGAATGAAGGTTTGGGTCACCCCAGCAGATAAAGAACCATGACCAGCTGAGGTGTTCGCTGAAGCCAAAGGGAATACAGATCAGACAGTGAAAGAAAGTAGTTATAAATACCAGCTACAACCACATGACCAGTTACAGAAATAAGGACTCTAATTATTATGAGTTATTCCTCCTTAGTTTGTTATGAATACATTTGTGTGATGTGTGTATGTATGAAACAAATATCTTTTTCTTTCCTCTCTTATTCCCCTATCATATAACATTAGAAGTATTGAATTTAATTACAGTTTTTAATATTCTTTTAAAGATTCATTTATTTATTTATTTGAGAGGGAGAGAGAGAGAGTGAGTGGGAAGAAGGGCAGAGGGAGAGAAAGAATCCACAAGCAGACTGCCCTCTGAGCACGGAGCCTGATGAGGGGCATGATCCCAGGACCCTGAGATCATGACCTGAACTGAAAGCCAGAGTCAGCCGCTTAACCGACTGAGCCACCCAGGCACCCCCAGTTTTTAATATTTTTAATTTTACATTATAATATTAAAGTTATGGTGTATCAATGGTATATGGTATATCAAAAAGAAATGTGAAACTCACACAAGGACTTTTTCTTCTTTTCTGGGTAAGGGATTAGTACTTTTCAGTATGTAGGATAGATATATCATGATAGAGAGAATTATGACCTTGTTGTTGCCTTTATTTGGAAATTAAGTATAATTGAAGGAGGTGTGTGTCAGCACCAAGTTGAAAAGAAGTAAACTTGTGATGGTTAATTTTCTGTGTCAATTTGAGCAGGTTACAGTGCCCAGTTATTTTGCTAAACATTATTTTGGGTGTGTCTATGAAGGTATTTCTAGATCAGATTTGCATGTGAATTTGGTGGACTCAGATTACCTCTCCTGCTAAGGATAGGCATCATCAAATCCACTGAGGGCCTGAATAGAATAAAAGGTGGAAGAAGAGAGAATTTATTCTTTCTTCTGCCTAACTGATCAAACTAGGACATCAGTCATTTCCTGCTTTCAAAATGCGATTTACATGGTTGGCTCCCTATATCTCAGGCTTTTAGACCTGGACTGAATTACACCACTGACTTCTCTTGATCTCAGCTTTCTTTCTAGACAGCAGAATGTGATACTTCTTGGCTGTTCATTATTGTATAAGCCTATTTCTCATAATTATCTATCTATCTATCTATCTATCTATCTATCTATCTATCTATCTATCATCTATCTATCTATTATCTATCATCTATCTATCTATCATCTATCATCTTCTATCTATAGATATCTCCTACTGATTCTGTTTTTCTGGAGAACCCTAATAGATACCTAAGGCACATGATTAAATGATTTTCCATGAACTTTTCTAGGGGTTTTGATTCAGAACGTATGGAGTGGAAGTCAGAGATACATATTTTAAATAAGTACACAAGGTGATTTTTATAATCATTGTTATTCCAGTTGAGAACTAAAAATAAAAAAAAATAAGTGCATTCAACTATCAGATTTAGTTGTCAGGAAGTTGTGTGTAAGATTCCACTTATTTGATATTTGAATATGGACATGTCACTAAATCTCTGTATCCATAACATGGGGGAAATTATGCTTATTTTACAGAATTATTACAGGAATTGAATGAGGAAAAAAGTGCAGTGCAAAATATTGGTGATTTGGTTCTTGTTTAACATAGAAGCTTTTTCTATCTCTATCACCTATCTACTTACCTATCTTCTATCATCTATCTACCTATGTTAGAGTTTTCTAACCATAAATGTCCTAATGTTGATATAATTGACTAAAATAAAGAAATATCAGAATTCCGTATAATTAAAGGTGATTCGTGGCTTGATAGCAAAATTAATGAATTATACTTTTGTTTCTTTTTTATAATTAAAAAAACTTACTGAATAAACCTTCAAAAAAAGCTAATAGAAATCAGCCTTAATTCCATAACTCAGATACAAAAGTGTTAACATTTTTTATTCAAATGAGTTTTCTTTGCTTGAATAGGTATGTGTTTGTCACATTATTTTTTATTTTAATTTTTGCCAAAGAGGGAATTTCCACAGCATCATTGAGCAAATGATTTTTGCTTTCCCATTAATTATTTCCCTTTTATAACATATATTATGTAATTACAAATTTTAAAGCCTATTTATATGTGTGTAACGATGATTATGTACATTTATATATTAATTATTGAATTTGCATCACTAACATAAAAGCCATAGCTGTTAAAATATAACAGACAAAATTTTTGCTTTATCTGAAAGAAATGTTGGATACAACAAAAATTAAATGAACTGGCAAACATTAAATATATTTGCTATATTAGCAATCAAAAAGAACATCTTCATAAATGTAAATTAATTACTCTTGGGAAAAGTGATTTTAGCTGTCATCTAACTGAATGCATTATTGTTCATTCTCTTGTTCAAAGATACAAGTTGTGCTAGAAAAAATAACTTTTATCCACACATTGCAGTACAAACTGCAATTTGAAAAATATATATTATAAATGGTATTATGTTGGCATTTGTTATTTCCATTTTCAAATTCTGAAGATACATTGTTGTTGAGGGCCTGCGAATCAAGTAAGCAATCTTTATTATTTGACAAAAGTTTATCTCTGATTCTTTGCCTCTTCTGTAGTGGATTTCTTTCTATTTTTCTCTGGAACAATAAACAGTAGTTTTCAGTATCTCCATACTTTTCATTCTGAGGTAGAGACTTACTGGTCAATGGCTAGAAGAGAAGACATAGGTGACCACCAAGTGCTCTGAACTGCCCATTACTTACCCATTGACTCGGCTTGACTAAAATTTAATCAAGTTTTATTCTGGATGGCATATACTTTGGATTTAGATTTGCCCTTCATTGTCTGGTTTCTCTTCAGATCCTATGAATTTTTCTCCTTTTAGATTTGCCCCTAAGCTTAAGAAAGAACTAAGATGCAAAACATCTTCCCCTTACAGCTCATCCTGAAAACAGACTGACTCCAGGGGGAAGAAATCCTGTTCAACATCCCTCATAATACCATCTGTTCCACCCCCACCTGCTATAAAGTTCTCCTACAAAGTTCCTGCTAGACCCTCACAAGGCTACCCCTCTTTATTCAAAAAAAAAGTCTTTCTTTGCTTTGATTTTGAAACTGCAGAACTGTGGTCAGAGCATTCTTCTTATTGCTATAGTCTTCTTAAGTCTCTCCTTTCTTGAATTCAAACTGATTGTTTATTTGACAGTTACATACTCAAATTTAGGATAGAAAAATGAACCTAAAAATAATTAAAGAAGTGGGTAAGATGAGAAGAAACTTCACAGAAAAGAGAAAGACATCTATTTCTAGAAAGAGAGAGACAGAGAGAAACAAAGAGAGGGGAAGAATGGAAGAATGAGATCTCAAATGCCCAGATTCAAGTGGAAGACTTGAAATGTGAACTGTTTCATAAGTTTGCATTGCTTTCATTATACTTTCTGTATATTCATTAATTAAATGTTCACAATAGCTTTATGTAATATGGACTATTATTATTTCATTCTCTACACATGGGTAAAATGAGAAACAGAGAAACTAAGTAATTTGCTCAAGGTCACGGTTTTGAAATGAGATGGAGTTTGAACCTTAGCTGCCTGACTCAGGGTCTCTCCTTCCAAACATCACATTCTCCACATCATTCTATTGGTGATTAAAAAAAAAAAAAATCCAAGTTTGAATCATCAGAACATGGCAACTGATTATTTCTAAAATAGTACACATAAAAATGGAAGCTAATTATCAATCGAGTGGCTCAGAATCACTCCATAAACTTTGTCTCAAGAAAAGTAAGGAGATTTTGTACTTGGATGCAGCTTTCATTTTAAAAGGGAAACACAATCATCTTGTATGATTATACCTACTTTTTTTTGGTCAATTTTGGGGGGGGCAGAGTTGCTTTCTTACCACCATTCTAGACTTCTACATCATCATATAATTAGTACTGCCACATTGACAGCATTATCTGTAAATTACTAGTGAACTTATTTTAATTGGCTGGAGTACTAATTCTTTTGAAATAAAAACAAAAAGAATGTTCTGTATAGAATTGATGCTCGTGAAAAATAACAACGTTGACAAGAGCAGATGTTTCCACCTCATTCTTAATCCCTTTATAAGTCAATTTAAATGTTCTGACTCCCTGAAATTCCAAAAATAATTACTGAAAAACAGTGCTTGGAAAGACATCCAACTTTGATAATATCATAATCTTTCTCTTGAGATAAATCTGCCTAAGACTGGATCTGAACAACAACTGGCAATCAGTGACACATTCTGTATTTTCATAACTTAAAATGATGTCAACTCTTTTTGTAACTGAATTTTAAAAATAGTAATTGAAAATAGCAGACATTTATTTTTTACTATTCCTTTTGTAGGTTTTAGTTTAGAAAGTCAAATTAAAGTACTGAAAATCAGCTCTTATGTTCAAAATTCCTTCAATTTACATAAATAGTTAACACTTACCGTTAGGATAATTCTCTAATATTTAAACCAATTTATATTTTACTTTTGACTAAAGCGTTTTCTTAGTTTAGCATTGGGCCATGTTTCTGTCTGAGTAGTAGTATGAGAGTATGCCTTTTACTTTATTGAAATTCTTCTTGCTTTCTTTCCCTTTATTAACCATTTGACATTTCCAGACATCCTGTCACTTTACATACTTTAGAATGTATCTCTGAAGAATATACCATATAATCATAATACAATTATTGCACCAGAGACTTAATAATGTTAATAATATAATCTTGGGGTGCCTAGGTGGCTCAGTCAGTTAAGCTTGATTTTGGCTCAGGTCATAATCTCAGGGTCCTGAGATCAAACCCTGTGAACTCTGCATGGGGCTACATGCTCATCAGGGAGTCAGCTTGAGACTTTTTCCCTCCCCCTCTACCTCTCCCCCCTCGTGCATGTGTTGTCTCTCTCTCTCAAATAAATAAATTGAAATCTTTATATATATATATATATATATATATATATATATATATATATAATCTAATATATAGTCCCCTTTCAGATTTGCTCAATGTATATTTTATAGATGTTTTATTTTCATTCATTTACCTTTTCAATCCAGGACCCAATAAAAATTCAAGCATTGCATTTAGTTATGTGACTTGAGTCTCCTTGGATGTTATGTACCCTCTCTATTATTTGTGTGTCTCATGACACTGATAGTTTTGAAGAATCCTGATGGGTTGATAGGTTTGCATTACTATCTTTTTTCTTGGAACATGTCAACAGGTCTAATTCATTTTACCACTTTATACCTTAGAGAATTTGTATTAGCCCACAGAATTTTTTGGCTTTTTTCAAGGGATAAGGAGTTAACATTTATTGATGGCTTACAATTTACCATGCAGGGGCACTTGGTTGGTGCAGTAGGTTAGGCAGCAGGCTCTCTCTTGTTTTCTGCTCAAGTCATGATCTCAGGGTCTTGGGATAGAGCCTCCCGTGGGGTGTCTGCTTCAGGATTCTCTCCCTAACTCCCTCCCCTGCCCCACTTGCTCACGCTCTCTTTCTTTCTAAAATAAACAAATAAATCTTTTTAAAAAATTACCATGTAATATATTTTCCCAAATTTTATTACTTATTTATAAGTATATATATTATTTATGTTCATATGCATATGTATATTTTTGTGTGTATATATATATGTATATATATATATATACATATATATATACACACACACACACAGAATAGCATGCACATGTGTTTTTTTTTTTTTCACAAATGTTCATCTATAGTATTTCTTTTCAGGTAAAAGGTATCACTATTTTTGTTATGAGATAAATGGAGCTCAGAGGTAAGTACATTATTTAAGACCAATTATAAGTGGAAGTTGGGATTTTACCTCAGGCTCTTTACATGAAAACGCACTGCTTACTCATTGGGCAGCATGTTAAGGAAGAAAATCTGTAAAGTATCATTTCTATATTTTAAATCAGGAGTATTCCACTGGGGAGATGAGATACAAAATATCCTGTAGCTGTTGGGGCAACTGAAAGTAGTGATAGGGGTGTCCAGGCTAGCCTTTCTATTAAAGAAATCCTAGCCAGTTAACCTTGGTCACCAATCTTTTTAGAAATACTCCATTCAAAAAAGAGTAACTGTGCCCACTCTTTTCATTTTGATAACCATGATGGTATCACTTAATTATTATAAGTAAATTGTCTCAATTCTGTAATGTACATAAATGAACTGAGTAATCTTTTAAGTTAGAAGTATCTCAGCATTATTTAAAAACTTACATCAATGCAAGTGTATTCTTTATGTTCTGAGACTCAAATGCCCTCCAGTTAGGCCCCTTGATGAAGTAAAATTAGTTTGCAACCAAGGTACCTGGGACCAGAATGTAGAGAAGAGTCTGTAGCTAGACCTGTAGATGAATCTTGACTGGTTGAAACTCTGTTCTAGCCTGAGAAGAAAAAAATCAGGTGTTTCTGGGTCTCTGCCTTTGCTTGAGTCCTGATATGGCTTTTTAATCCAAGGTCTCTAATTAAAGAATACTTTTTTGTAAATGTAGTTATTTTTTAAATTTTATTTTTTACAAAAATTGTATATATTTAAGATGTACAGCATGATGCTTTACTATACATCTACATAGTAAAAAGATTACTATGGTTAAGCTAATTAATGTATCCTCTTCCCATATAGTTACCTTTTTTTTTTTTTTAATTTAGAAGAACTTTTGAAATTGTTAAATTTGTTTCTTCAAAAACTAAGGGAGACGAAGCATAAGAGACTATGGACTCTGAGAAACAAACTGAGGGTTCTAGAGGGGAGGCGGGTGGGAGGATGGGTTAGCATGATGAGGGGTATTGAGGAGGGCACGTACTGCATGGAGCACTGGGTGTTATACGCAAACAATGAATCATGGAGCACTACATCAAAAACTAATGAAGTAATGTATGCTGATTAACATAACATAAAAAAAAAAAAAACTAAGGGGAAATGTGGTCTTCAAAATTTGTCCTGAGAGCTACAGTAAATTTAGAATCCAGTTTCTCAAAATAGGCTCAATTGGATAGACTGCATCACAATCACCTGTGATGTTGTAAAAGTGGAAGATTCTAGGCCCCAAATCCAGGTTTCCTTCCTCTGAATGTCTGGAATTTGATCCTGATATTGGTAATTGAAAGAGCCACCTCAGGTTTTTGGTCAGCATTAAAGTTTAGGGACCATAGGATTACAGGAAATTCCGCCCCCCTTTCCAAAAAAAATGCTTTCTGGGTTCAGAAGATTTGTGCAAAACTGATTTCTTAAATATACTTCTCATGTCAGAAAAAATCACTGCAATGATTTGGTAGTTCCCAAACTGTCACAAATTCTTTTGCAATTCTATAGAAGCAAAAGTAGCAATCTTTATTGGGTTCAGGACAAATAGTAAAAATGATTCAAAAGATAGGTTTCTCCAGCTCTGGATTGTGGACAGAGAGAGTATTTTGAGATTCTGGAAACACAGCTGGACAAGGTTGCTGTCATTGAGAAAAGAAAATAAGTACAGAGTTTGGGAAATTAGAGAAGTTACAGGCTAGCATTTCCACTGACTTGTCAATGTCAAAGAGATAAGGTTGTACTGTGGAATAATGCTGAGTATCTGGTTTCCAGGAGCCACAGGTAATAGTTTTCTCAAAAACCAGAAAAAAGATTGGAACAATAACATCTCCAAGAACTAAACACTATTTATATTGTGTTTCTATGGGTTTTCTCATAATTGTTACGTTTTGACCAACCAAAAACACAAGTGGAGCATAGTCCCACCACTGATCTCTTGACATCTCTTTTTTTTTAATATTTTATTTATTTATTTGAGAGAGAGAGAGAGCATGAGAGGGGGGAGGGGCAGAGGGGGAAGCAGACTCCCTGCTGAGCAGGAAGCCCGATGCAGGACTCGATCTCTGGACTCCAGGATCATGGCCTGAGCCGAAGGCAGTCGCTTAACCAACTGAGCCACCCAGGCGCCCCCTCTTGACATCTCTTTACCTCAAAGACCTCACCATAAGAACTCCAAATGAGCAACCTTGTTATGTTCTCTGTCTGAGCACACCCTATATATACCTTTTCTTTTTTTTACCTGCTAGCTAATTCTCAAACCTGAGGGTAATTAGTTCCACTGAGGGCTTTCATATAAAGGCTGTTTATATGGTCGCACATCCATCATTTTTATTGCAAGAGGTGGGAGGGATATACCATTTGATCTATATTTATCCAAGTAGACTTTTAATTGCTATTTTTTCCCAAGAAATTCTAATATGTTGAGGCTTCTGCCATTTCACAATGAGGACAAGCATGCTCTCACTTTCCTTTTAATTATTCTCTACCACTATACAGAGCACTTCTAATTTATTGAATAAGAATAATAGACAAGTAAAGAAAATAAAGAAAGGATGGAAGGAGGGAGGGAGGAACATAGGGAAAAAGACAATAGTCACTTGACTTAAAGTGTTCCTTTCTTCATATTTTATAACCCTCCTGGTAATTCCAACATCCATGAAATAAATTGTCAAACTCTTGGTCTTTTAGCAATTCAGATTTTCCATGTATAAAATTATTTCTCATTGAGTCCAATAATAAGACACAGCAAAAGTCATAGTCAGTTTTATCACTTGTCTTGCTTCCACCATCAAAACCTGCTCACCCAAACATCCCATTCCCTACTTACAAACTTTTATCCCTCCATCTTGTTTCACTCAATTTCTTCAGTCATTCTCCAAGCTTGTTCAGAGTATTCTGCTTTCATTACATCCATTCACTTTCTTTATGTCCCTCATTATTAATCTCAGATTTCTCGGTCCATCACTTCAGAGATAGCTTCCTATTAATCAAAACTTTCTACCTGCTCTGTCGTTTTGTTTCACAACTTGAACAAATCTCAAATCCTAGTTGAGTTCAACTTTCTGTTCTCTTCATTTTTGAAGTAGCCTAAGTGCTGCCAGAGGAAGTCACAAAACAGGGAACGTGGACATGTGGCTTCATATATGTTCTATCGGCGGTAAACTAATCTCTATAATTCTATTAATATTCTCTGATGAATACACTCTCCTATAATCCCCTTTCATCACTGCCGTGTACATAGAAAACAGAAGGAATCTGACTGAAATTTACTCATTTCACAGATGCTAAGCGTCCACAGCTTTTTTTTCTTTTCCAGTTGTTAAAACAAAGATAGCCCTATTTCTATTCAAATATCTTCCAAGTATTTTAGATTCCATCAGTACAATTTTTTTTTTACTTTGTCATATATATTATAAATTGAAACTTCCCCACTCTACTAGATTTTTCCTACATGTATATATATTTTAATAAAATCAGGGAATCAGACAGGAATTAATTGAGGTTATGAGATCTATGTATTTCAACAACAAAGATAACTGTGGGAGCCTCCTATGTCTCCAAGTATTGGATAATCTAGAAATATATTGCTCAACTCATTATTTTATCCTACACGATCTCCTAACTAAAATTAGCTAAAAAGTCTCATCTTGTTATTAGAATATAGATCGTAAACCAGCACAGAGGATTATTATTAGAAATATAAGGCAAAATGAAAAATCCAAGTTAATATTAGAAAAAAATTATACAATGCTTACTGTATGTTGCTATTATACAATTGGTGTGTATGGATTATCTATTTCCATCCTCACAATAAATTATTCTTTTTTTTTAAAGATTTTATTAATTTATTTGACAGAGAGAGAGAGAGAGCAGGAACACAAGCAGGTGGAGTGGGAAAGGGAGAAGCAGGCTTCCCGAGGAGCAGGGAGCCCGACGCGGGGCCCGATGCCAGGACCCTGGGATCATGACCTGAGCCGAAGGCAGGCACTTAACGACTGAGCCACCCAGGCACCCCTCACAATAAATTAGTCTTATTATATCTTCAAGCAAACTTCATTTTAAATGAAAAGTGGTGAAAAAAAAAAAGCAAGGAGAATCCATGAGGATATGGGGATATAAGAAAGGAATGAGTAGTCAAGTAGAAGGGAAGGTGGTAGGAGTGTTATACCAGGGAAAGATTGGTGAGATTTCAATTAAATTATTATTGATTTAAAAAATGTCCTGTGGTATAATGTGTATAATACTTTCTTGAGAAAAATAAAATGGGAAAATATTCTAAACTTTTCACTGTTTAATGCAAATAGAAATAGATTTTGAACTGACTTAATAAAATTGAAATCTTGTGCCAATAGCATCTCAGATATCATCATTATATTATTACTATAATGATTTTTTTTCAAGAATGTCTAATTTTTTACATAATAACATTGTGCTTTTAAACTTTTTTCTTATTGCTACCATAATGCAAATTTACTCTGTACAATTTAAGAGTATTTTGTTTCGTTGTTTTAAGGAAATAGATAAACTAGATATTCCTTTCCATAACATTTTTTAAAAGGGAGACTAATCTATAAAAATTAAAAGAAAACATTTGCAAAATTTCATTTTCTTTTATCTCAATGATTATTACAAGCTTATATACATCATCATAGTTTTAAGTACCTAAACTTTCTAAAACTAATTTTGACTCTTTTAGTAATATGCATACTGAGTAAGAACAATGTGCACTGAATGTTCTATGAATTAGAAATCAGTGCTGCAAACACTCTGCTCAAAAAAATAAGCAGCCATAGAAACAGCTGGAAAAAAAAAATTATGCTTATCCAGCCTTATGAAATGTAGTTTAAAATGAAAGAAATGAGGAAAATGTTATTCATAATTTCTTTTAGACACAAAAGAATCATAAAAAGTCCTCCTGGAGGACTAGTGTACTCAATTCCCCCTAATGCTAAAGAATAGATTCCATAAAAATATGTAAGAATGTAATAACACGACTTGTCAAAACCGGACTTGTTTTTAGTTCTTATAATTTAGAAAAAAAAGTCAAGTCCTTGTTCTGAAATACAGCACAAAATTAAAGTTATAATTATACAAAAGACCACACAGTGGCAGTAGCAAAATCCCTTATATTACTCCCTAACTTCAATTCCCAGAATTAATCCTGATCTTATTGACTGCCTTATTAGCTGCTGTAAATAGCAAAGCAAAGTGTGTTTGTGGGAGGAAGTTGGAGGTAATTGAGTATAGGGTGACAAAATGGCATTATGATAATGTATTCTCCCCATCCTGGATATAGTCAATTCCCAAGTATATGAAAAAGCATATCAAAAATATTGTTAGTAATATCAAAAGTTTATTACTTTCATAATTAAACTCGATATATTTAATATATATACTTTTTAATTTTACAGGGACTCAGAGCATCTGTTCTCCTGATTTGTTAAAGAACACACAGAATATAATTATTGTGATTTTCTCCCCTAGTAATTCTACCCTAATTTTTCTTGTGTTAAACTAGTTCTTTGCTTTCAGTTGCACAATGTTAAGTGCTCACAACTATTGATTATGACTTCTCCAAAAACCCTGTATTTTCATTCAGCTTATGTTACTCTATCATTTGAAATTATACAATATATATAGCATATTCATTTGTTTTTATTACTGCTTTGGGTCTCTTTTTTGGATCTCTCATAGTTCTGCATAGTGGATATTTTAAATAAGTATTCCTAAATATGTTCCTAATATGTATTTCACCTCTTCCATATGGTTCTGGAGTAATACAGGTTGGGGAATTTGACATGCTCAGGAATGGCCCATACTTCGTCATAGCTAATCATTATAATTGCACACTCTTACCAGAGGATGATTTAGGGAACCAAGCCTATATAAGCCAATATAGGCCCCATATCCCTCTTTCTAATAGTATTTAGTTCAGGAAAACACATGACATGGGTTCGCCAATTCTGACTATTTTGAAATTTCAAGTTTGATTCTTCAGGTTCTAATAATTACAATTCTTCAGCTTCCATTAGTTTACTAAAAGGAATACTAAGAATTAATTGAATAATATTTGAAAACCAAAGGAATTTCTTTTTTTTTTATTGAGATATAATTGACATATACCATTATATTAGTTTCAGGTGTATACTATAATGAATCAACATTTGTATATATTGTGAAATAATCACCATGATAAGTCTAGTTAACGTCCATCATCACACAAGGTTGATTTTTTTTTTTTCTATGATGAGAAGTTTCAAGATTTACTCTCAGCAAGTTTCAAATATGCAATACAGTATTACTAACTATTGTCACCATGCTGTACATTATATCCCCAGGGCTTATTTATTTTATAACTGGAACTTTGTGCCTTTGACCACCTTCACCCACTTCATCCACCCTCCAACCCCCATCTCTGGCAGCCACCGATCTAAATTATTTACTTAAAATTATAAAGAAATATCTTAACATAAATAACTATAACTAAAGAAATGCATTTTCAAAAACTAAAGAAGAGTTTTTTTTCTTCAGACAATATCCCAACTATTCCAAAATGACTTATTTCTGCATCATTCTACTGAACTCATTCTTACAAAAGCTATCAATTCATTCACTGTTACCAAAATATGAATATGCCATTGTCCTCATTGTGCATGATCTATTTGTAGCATTTAATGCAGATGATATTTTCCTCCCTTGGATTTTCTGATATGTGTCCTTCGGTTTTGTTTCTAGATCACTGGAAACTCCTTCTTACTTCGTTACACAAACCAATTATTGATGATGAAAGTCAGTCCTCATTCCCTCTTCTCTCCATGTTTTTTTCCTTAATATTATTACATTATATGTTTGCAATTGCCAGATTTATCCTCTACCCTAAACTCCAATTTCTTCTATCCATTTGCATGCATAATCTCCCACTTGCATTTCTAATAGTATTTGAAACCTAACAAGTTACAGATGTCAATCATTTTTTTTTTTTCCTTCTAGAACATGATACAGCATATGCCCAGTTCTTCTCCACTTCAGTAAATGTCATCACCAGCAATTCAGGAGTTAGCCATAATTTCACACTTCCCTCAAGGGTCCGCATCCTTGAATCTGTGGTTAAAATGTTTTTGGATCCATGGTTAAAATATAACCTTAATCTGTCTAGTTCTCTCCAATTTTATTACCATAGCCATAGTCAGTTCATCATCTTGATCTGCCTGCCTTGCAAAATAAAACAGTTTATCACTCCCTGCTGTCATTGTTGCTGTCCTAAGATTCATTCTCCACCAAATCCTAGAGTTAATTCTTTAACATAAATCAGATTATATAATTCCCTTAATTAAAAGCTCAAAACCTTCTCTCTTCACAAGAATATAATCTAAACTCTGTATTGTGCCTACTAAACCTTGTATGATCTACTTCCACTTACCCTGTAAGATCTCAAACTATCCCAGAATGTATTAGTTCATTGACCCTTTGGCTGTCTCATCATTCCAGTGTCCAAATGTTTGTGTTTTCCCTCTCTCTTACTATGTCAGGAACCTATTATTAATCCCAGATTATGGGAAAAGCTACTGAAGTCCAGGATCTAGCACATAGTTTTTAGTATGTTGGAAGAATAGACAAAGGGTCACAGAAAAGTGTTGGAAATTCACATTATCTGTAAAGTTTCCACTTATATTGTAGATATAGTATCTTTGTAAGAAGAGAGAACAAGTATTATTTGCTTTAAAACTGGTATATTTATTAAGACTTTTAAGGAAATCAAACTCAAAAAAACTAAGCAAAAATAGAATCAATTGTCTCTTATTATTGGAAAGAATACTGGGCTAGTTAGCAACATTAGATACTGAGCTGCAAGAAATAGGTACTTAAAGGTCCTAACAGCTTGCTTCTCTGGTTTATTCCTCTTTTCAAGGTAAAGCAAAAAAAAAAAAAAAAAAAAAGAAACAAACAAAAAAAGTATACAGTTTGGAAAGGAAGAAGTGATGCTACTATTTTTATTCTCAGAGTATTTGATCATCTATAGAGAAAATGTAAAATCTACAAAAAAATAAAAAAAAAACACTAGTGAGGTAATGAGCTTGTTTACAACATTTGTAGGATAAAAAAATCAATATAAAAATAAAATTCATTTCCATATAATGCAAAGAACATTTAGGAATTAAATTATGCTATCATATATTCTGATAAATTATGATATATTTTAAGAATAAATCTGACTAAATTTACGTGAGATCTTTATAATCAAAATGGAAAAAAATTACTGAGAAAAACTAAGGAAAATCTAAAATAAAAAAATGCTATTTACTGTTCTTACATTAAAAACCCTCAATATAGTTAAATATAAATATGTAAATATACATTAAATATAGTTAAATGCCATTTCTCCCCAGAGCCAATCTGTATATTAGGTGCTATCCTCATTGTAATCCTTGCAAGCAGGGTTTTTCAATCTTTGTCAGAAATTGAGGTACTATTTCCAAAATCCATACAGAAATGCAAAGAACATAAAATAGCCAAAACTAGTGCAAAAAAAAGTGAGACTGTAGGAACGCATGCTGTGTGACTTCATGCTTATTATTAAGTTACAGTCATTAAGAAAGCATGGTGTTAGCATCAAGATAGATCAATAGAACAGAATTCCAGAAACAGGCCAAGAAATATGTTTGCTTATCAATTCATTAAAGAAAGGCCAGTCATTACAACATATAGTTCTAGAACAACTGGGCAGTTTTATGATGAAAAATAAACTTTAATCCATCATTTGCATTTCAAAAATCAACTCAGTGTATCATAGACATAAATGAAAAATCTAGAGCTGTAAGAGGAAAGCATAAGGGAAAATCACTTTAACTTTAGTTTTTAGGCAAAGATTTCTTGCAAATAATACGCAAAACCCAAACCTCATAAAAGAATAAATTGATAAAAGTTGATTTTGTAAAGTTAGAACTGCTCTTTTACATACACTGTTAGAAAAGGCAGTAATCAATTTGGAAAAAAAATATATTAACAAATATTTTAAAGCTTGTATCCATAATATATAAAGAACTTCTGAAACTCAATTGTAAAAAAGCAACTATTTTAAAAACTAAGCAGATAATTCAAACAGACATTTCTTCAGTGAAGATATATATGAATGACAAACACATAAAAAGATGCTCAGCACCATTAGTCATAAAAGATATTCAAATTAAATCAACAATAGGATAAAAATACTAAATTTTCAAACAGCTGAAATTAAACTAACCTTAAAAATTGTTGCGGAGGAACCTACCAAAGCCTATTTGAAATGAGTTTCTTATTATATTGAAAGTATTCCAACCAATACCATTTAGAAGCTACTCTAGCAAAGCTTAAGCTTTGAAATTATAACTAGTAATTCTCATACCCTTATGAGGTAGGTGGTCTTGGCAGAAATGTCTTCTTGAGAAACAGGTTTTGAGTGAATGTTTCTGAAACTGGAGTCTGTGATAGATTAGTCTATAGAAACCCTATAGTATTGGTAATGATATGAAGTTAACTGGGTAGGTAAATAAAGTCTTTCATGGCAAGAAATTATATCAGTATTTGAAGATCAGATAATCCTCTTAAAAGAGAATAGTTTAGGAGTTGCAAAGAGAAAAAGAATCAGTAGGTGAAAAATGACAGATATCAGAAAACAAGTTTCATTAACTAACCACTTATTCATTCATTTAACAGACATCTTGAGTAATTGATTTGTGACTGGTCTTGCTTATTGTACTGAGGATACCACATGGAATAAATTTGAACACTTTTGACCTCATAGATTTATGTTAAAATAAATCTTCCATCGTAAAAACAGCACACAAGTTGTCTGCCATTATGCAGATCCTTTTTCTGAATAAAGTGCAATTTTATGAGGAACCTATAACAAATATTATTACTGCACTACAACTAAATTACATTGTTAACTTATTAAGAATTGCTATTAAACATAGATTTGCATCCGAGTTTGACTACAAAATCTTGGAATATATTTTCAACAACACAATGCCATATCTAATTGAGAAACAATATGCATTTCACTCAGGCAAATTAGACGCTATACTTTGGAAACATAGGTTTCAGCATTTAATTGGAAGCAGCATTGCAACAAATGGCCAATGCCTATTAAAATAAGGGGCACCTGAGGTATTTAATAGTTTTATATCAAAATGTGGACTATATCAACAAGGGGTGCCAGTCCAAGGGGTAGTTCAAAATACTGTTTATCATGACTTAAAAAACTATCAAAGCATTGAAGAGACAATACTACATCACATAATTTTATGCTGACCAGGTATTATGATTCCATAAAATCTACACTCTCAAGATCATACCTGGGTGGTTGAAAGCAGTGAAGTTTGGTTAAGGTATGCATGATGAATAATGATGGGCCATAGTCTCCTGCATGGCAGGGCTCTTCATTCTCTGCATGATGCTTTTGGTAGAACTCCTTTGCCTGAATTTGGGAAGAAACTATTAAATTAATGAACCAAGTTAGGATACTATCACAAATATTTTATATATAAATAAATATACATATACATACATATATATATGCGGGGTTTATTCTCTGGTAAGAGAGCAGGACTGATAAGCATACAATGCATTAGCACAAAATTAATGTGTAAGCCAAGAGAATAGAAGATGTCTCTAAAGAAATGATAACATGTATTAAAAACAACCCAAATTAAAATTATAAAAGAAAGAGAAAAAAAAAGCTGCTCTCAGAGAATATAGAACAAGAGCACAAATTGAAAAGGTGGATTTTAATCCAGCGTTTTAATTTTATACCAAGAGAACATATTTGAGAAAAGAAGATTGTGGTTAATGCTAATAGCTGCTGTTTGTGAACAGAAATCGTGCTTGCTGATTTTACACAGCTCACATTAGAGACAAAACCAACTACTAAAATCAGCACCACAGAATTACTAATCTATATGTATTTTGCACCAACCAAAATATTTTATTGGTTTCATTATTTGTTCAGCTATAAAGGACTCCAATAAAACTAGTTTTAAGATAAAACTTTGAGGAGTTTGTACGTCTAGTTCCTAAAAAAAAAAAAAAAGTTTTTTGCAGAAAATTATATTGAAAATTCAGGGCCTAGACAATTTTGTTTTTAAACATAAAATTAAATTGTAACAATTGTCTGGATTATGAAGTCTCTGGTTAGCTTTCATGAAAACCTTAACAATATAAGGGAATAATATAAGCTAATACATTCAGAGATGAGAAAGGGATATTCCTAAAACAATTGGATTATGACCAATCGTAGGTTAAAACTAGATTTTCCCTTATGCTAAAATTGTATATCTCTTCTGGATTAATCATTTCCCTAGCAAGAGACTAAATATCATTTTAATTTAAATCTTTCAACACAAAGGTGCTAAGGGATGAGATTTTTACTCAGACTATAAAACTTCACATCATGGGGACTGAATAATTTACCTGAATGAAATGTATACTGTTTCTCAATAAGATATGGTGTTGTGTTGTTGAAAATATATTCCAAGATTTTGTAGTTAAACCAGGATGCAAATCCATGTTTAATGGCCATTCTTAAACAGTTAGCAACATAATTCTTTGATTAGTGCAAGATAATTATAGTAGTAAGTATCAAATGCATTTTGGAAATGCAAAACTAATGTATGGTACTATTATATATAAATTGTCTTATGTTTAGAAGGTTTACATTTTTGCATTGTTTAGTAAATGTCCTTATTCTCTATAAAAAAATCAAGACAACCCTGATTTTCTACTATAGATTTGACATTATATTACAATTACATTAAAAAAGGAAATATCCCTTGGGGCGCCTGGGTGGTGCAGTCAATCAGGTGTCCTGATTCTTGATTTTGGGTCAGGTCGTGATCTCAGGGTCATGGGCTCCACGCTCAGCTGGGAGTCTGCTTGAGATTCTCTCCCTCCACCCCTCCCCCTGTTTGTGCGCTCATGCTCTCTCTCTCTCTCTCACTCTCTCTCAAATAAATAAATAAATCTTTAAAGAAAAAGAAAAAAAGAAATATCCCACATCTATCCTAGGTAGTTACATGTGATTGACAAACATTTACATAATAATGAATTACGTCAAAATTTCCAAGGCTCAAATGCTATTTCATACTATTGTTTTTAAATTTGCGTAAAGAGATTAGAAGAACTTGACTGACTCAGTGATAGTTTTTGTATAAATGCATTACCTCATTCATTCAACAAATATACTTGAGAACCCAGAAGTGTTGTGTTGAGAACCAAAAATCTAAGCAATGTGTTTGGTCATAAGGAATCTATTTTATTTTAAGTAGAGAGAAGCACGCAATACATAATATATATAATAAGAAAAGTTCATATATAAATATGAAATGCACTATAGAGGTGACAAAATAAAACAGGATAATGTAACAAAAACTGGAGATTGGGGGAGGGAACCTCTTGCACTGGTTATTCAAGGAATGCAGTTTCTGAGGACTTAACATTTATTCACACACAGGGAGACAACCTGGAGATAACGGGGCAAACAGCTGGAGGCTTGGTTCAAGGAAATGCCTCATCGGGAAAGAGCAGACTGCTCCTGACAATCCTGAATCTTCAGGCAGCGGTCAGTGGTTTGTGGTTCAAGAAAGGCACAAACTGCAAAACCCGGAAACACAAGAAAACTACTTAATATATCTAGAAGATCCAAAAGGAATCAAGAATCAGAATCTAGAGAGTGTCAGCTATTAATTTTCAAGACTGAACGCAGTTTAACATAAGCAGAGAATGAAGGCAAGCTATCCATCAAAATTTAGCATAAATATTTATGCAAATAGAAAGTAGAACCTAGAAATTAGGAATAAAATTAACAAACTCTGCAATGCTGGAAGGGATATATTAAAGTTAAAAAAAAAAAAAGAAAGAAAAGTCATGCAAGGAAAACAATTAAAACCAAAAAAACAGGCGAAGAGATATAATTTCTATATATTTTATTGTGAATAACAGCGTACATGCAAACATAGAACAATTTAGAACATAAAGAATAATCATCTAGGCTATCCAGATGGCAGAATTGACCTTTTTACATATTCTGACAATTCCTTTAGTCTATATTTTTTCCCCAGAATTTCACAATAATATAACTGTATAGAAATCAGAATTTCTTAGTATGTATGTTTACTTCAAATAGTGGGGCAAGATTGTTGCTTTCTCTGTCAATTGGAGTCTTTAATCTCCACCTAGTAAATCATTGCTCTATCCATGGGTGTTTCTGTAGTTCACTTGTTATTGTCACTGCTATTGATTCTACTGTTGTATTGTGCTCCTACCATAAGCCAGAAAGTTTTCGGTGCATTCCATCAGATTGCACACAGCCTAGAACCAAAATATGTGCCTGTCTTTTACAGAGTCCAAGATTATATCATCAATCTGCGTTGCCTCTTGGTGTAAAGCATGTATGTGTTCAGAGTATTTCACCTGAGCTACTGTGTCCAGAAAGATGTTATATACAGAGTAATATGTAATAGCTATGAAAACTAGAAAACCACTACTCTATTGGCTCTCTCTCCATCACCCGGGAGGGAAAAATAGCATGTAGGATAATGCTCAGAGTAGAATGATAGCTCCAAGAATAATACCGAGCCTTCTTGGGGTTCATAAAACAAACAAACAAACAAATGCACTTGCAGAGGATGCTGATGAAATAAAGCTTCTACATTAATAAATTGTTGAAAGATACACTTGGAGTAAACTTTGAATATTCACAGGTTCCAACTAATAGGGGACCACCATTAGAGAAGTGACCATTTTAGCAAGGTAGAACCTGAGAAAAATACACTGAGTCATATGAAAGGAGATCAAAAGACAGAAATTCAAGTGAGGCAGTCAACCAATATATAAGAAATGCATAATATATGTGAGAAATTCCCCTGGATATTATAACAATTCAAAGAAAGAAAAATCTCTCTAGTTGTCAAGGAAATACATAATTAGAGCAACAATGGGCTATAACTATACAATTGAGAGTAATCAGAAAAAAATGAAAAGACCAACAAGACCCACTGCTATGGATGGAAATAAGGAGAATAATCTCATAGATCAATGGTGGAAATGTAAACTGTTATAGCTTTCTTGTAAAACAAACAGAAAAAATGAATAATATGAAAACATACATATACAAAATTGTATGTGTATACATATATGTACACACAGATGTGTGTAGTAGTTTGTAGTAGAAATATACTCCGTATCAGTGTTATAAATGATTGAATATATTAATAAATGGCTAATGTATATCATAGAGTATCACGCAGATATTATGTAGTTGGGACAGATGAGAAGTTGTCTATTATGTTATGAACTGAAAACATTTTATGTAATAAAATCCCCTTAAAGTGAGTGAGAACAACTTTCCAGTATGTGTGATTACATATTTATTTATTATGATGAGCATGAGAAGGCTTTGGGATACCACAGAAATGACTTATAAAATGGGAAGAGCCTGGGGACTTCCGGAAGGGAATAAAACAAGAAGACCTAGGTGAGTTACAATGAACAAAGACCACTAAAATATACATCCAAAACTAAATAGCATTGAGATCTTATTAAGTTTCACAGCTTTAACTACCTTATAGTTTTGACACACTTGTAATTTGTGTTAACATCCCTAAAACTTCTCCTGAACTCCAGGCTCTTGTATCCAAACGTGTTTTCGATTTTTACCTAATAATCATCACTCATTTGGTATGCTTTAAATAACACTCTTGATTTTTCTCTACAGACCTATTTCTTTTCACTGTTTCCTCATGAGGAAAGAGCAAAACCAATCTTCTAAATGAATCTTAGAGCTCCTCTCAGAAAGTCCTCTCTCCTATCTTTAAATTATATCCTGATTCTGATTACTCTCACTGTCTCGTACAAGCAGATCCAAAGTACCATGATTTCTCTCCTAGGCAATTGCAATCAATAATCTCCTGATGTTGCCCCTCTTTGCTTCTCTAGTATCAATTCAAAAGCACAATGGCTTTGCTAAAAAAAATAAGTAATATATTAGTGTTCTATTAAACTCTTGCTATAGTTTTCAATCTTACGTAGAATAGTACCCATAGACCTGTCAAAGACTTAGAAGGTCAGCTTCCAGATTTCCTCTCTGATCTCATCTTTTAAAGCTTTTATTCATTCTGGTGTAGCCATTCTGTCCTCATTGCTGCTAATCAAACTCATCAAGCATATTCATTCCCAAACCATGGCCTTAATTCTCGCTCATTACATCCAGTATGTTTTTCCTCCTGATATTCATGTCTTGTTCCCTCACTACCTTCAGATCTCTGTTCAAATTTCACTTTATCACAGTGATTTTCCCAAGTGACCTACATAAAATGGATTCTGCACTCCATCACTCCCACTACCCCATATTACCACCACTCAAACACCCTCCCCCACGTACACACCACACACACACACACACACATACACACAAATAATAGAAAAAAGAGAGATGAGAGGGAGAGAGAGAGAGAGAAATGACAGTCTCCCCCAGTAACCTTTTCCTGCACCATGTCTTTGAAACTTTGTTTTTAGAACTGAACATATGCAATAGTAGATTTTTTTTAAAAATCAAGGTATTTTATTACTAAAAATGCCCAGTTATTTTATATTTTTCAAAATAGTCTCTTTTTCTGGTTGCCTTACTTTTTCATAATGGCAATGTTAGTATATAAACATTTATTCTGCCTCAATACAGACGTAAGCACATCTTCATTAGATGACTCTCATGTTTGCAAGGTTTCAGCATCTTCTCCTTTTTGTTCTTACTACCACCATCATAGGAGAACTATCTCTTGTTCTCTTTTCTAGATTCCATAGATCCCATCTATTTTCAACTCATGAACATATTTGTTACAATTGCCCTAACCACGTTGTAAACTCTAGTCATGTTTGTAACATATGGGATTTTTAACCTTGATTTTGCAGCCCCTTTCTCTACAAATATCCTAAGTGTTTCCAACTTTCAAATCCTATATTTTTTTCAAGGATCCAGTTGAAATGTCAATGTTATTATACTTCTTCACTAGAAACATTAGCTAGGGTTGACCTGCTAGTTGAACTCACAGCATTTTAGGATTTTATCACATCCAACATGACATAATAGTTATTTGCACATAAGCAGGTACATCTTTGAAAATATAAATTGTTGCATTCATCTTTGCATACCTAAAAGGTTATTGGTCTCAAAGAGATAGATATAAAGTGTATCTATAAATAACACAAAATCCTATGATAAAATTGAAGTTTAAATAATAAATTGAGTGAAATGTTATCATAATAAGGCCAAAGAATGGTTAATTTTATATACTGAAAAATGAGAAAGAGATAAGAGTAATACATTCAAAGCTGCTGGATGGATGATGAGCATGTTAAAAATATATTGTTTAACAATTTATGAAAATGGAAGCTTTATTTAATCTATTTTTCTCTGGATAGACCCTTAGAGTATCTATAACTAAAATACACTAACACTATTGAGTTGCCTGTTTAAGTTGGTTTGTTTGTTTTATCATGTACTTGTCAGCAGTCTGGTCAGTGTTACTACAAGGTCAGAGTTACAACAAGGAAGGTGCTGCCTCAGGATGTCACTCATCCTTGAGGTCCCACTTTCACCTAGGGCCCATGCTAATGACTTTGCTCAACTGAAGCTATTGATTTCTTTTTCACTGAACATGGAGAGTCTGTACATAGCAACATTGCTAACATTCCTCTTTCTGCTGAGGAAGCTTGCAAAGATTTATAGGAAGGCCTCCTCTCTATCTTTCTCTGTTTTTAGATATAACTATGTACTCTGAGACCAGCTTGACCCAAGAGAAGTCTGACATTATGACATCTGACAAATGGGCATCTCACCTCCACTTGCTGCATTTGCTGAATCTCTTGCTTCGTTACTAGGGGTTACATAACAAGATATATATGGGGGAAAAATAATCCAGTTATGCAAATAAATCTACCAAATGACTCCAGGTTTACAAAAGTAACCTGATAGGTATACCATGTACCAGCCCATCCTATTAACTTATGGTCCTATTTCTCTAAAACATTATTTGGCAGAGATATAGGAATTCATGGACCTCCTAATGTACTATATACCTTCCTCCAAATTATGGAGTATTTTTGGTATTATTAAGCTTCCTAGTACTCTCCCCATGATTCAAATACATAATATATAACTCTAGAGCATGTCTAAATATTTCCCCTTTGCATTTCCTTTAAGAAGACATGCATATTTAAAAATGTTTAGACATATCAATTTACAATTCAAAATAATTAAATGTTGTCACTTATTTTGTCACAGAACACATGCTATAGCCATAAAGAATATAATTAATCATTTAGTAATTGAGATACCTAAGAAGAGAACATGAAAATGCTCAATTTTAGATACTAGAAACTGAATAAAATTAAAAAATAAAAGGTAAGAGAAGAAAAAATAAAATGAAATATTTTTATTCAAAAATGTTATATTTCTTTAAATAGACATTCTCTTGTGAAATTACTAAAATTGTATTCTTTTTTTGGGGGGAGGAAGGGTGGAGTGTGGGGTTTCCAGGAAAAGCAAACAGGGGCTCACAGGGTGTGAGCTGTGTGGCTTCTGGTGATTGTGGTGCCTAAGGGTGGTCCTGATGAGATGGGCAGGGAGAAAATGGGGAGCACTGAGCGTCAAAGGGTGTTCAGAGAATGGTGCAACCAGGCTGGAAGAGAGGTGGTACTGCTGGATCACTCTTCCCAGAGGAAGCCTAATCTGGCAGGATCTCAGAAGTTCTCCGGGGCAGCCAGGGAGTCCAGTGATGAGAAACACCTGGAGGTCCTTTGTCCCAGACTCCTCAGGAAGGAGTCTGGCTCGTGACACTACCAACCTAACAGCAATCGTTGGTGATGCCTCCCCTCACTTAGCCTTTCACTTAGCGTCCATCAAGATTATTGCAAAGGTTTTCCTGTCTGCTCATGTCTCTCTACACCCTCCCTAGTCTCAAAACAGCAGCCAGGGGGAGTCTCATAAAATGTTAGATCATTTTAGGGGCACCTGGGTGGCTCAGTCTTTAAGCATCTGCCTTCAGCTCAGGTCATGATTCCAGGGTCCTGGGATCGAGCCCCGCATCGGGGTCCCTGCTCAGTGGGAAGCCTGCTTCTCCCTCTCCCACTCCCCCTGCTTGTGTTCCCTCTCTCGCTGTCTCTCTGTCAAATAAATAAATAAAATCTTTACAAATAAATAAATAAATAAAATGTTAGATCATTTTAAATTTCTTCTCTGGTAAGTACATTTAAATAGTGTCTTAGGTCACTCAAAATAAAAGTGTTTACCTTAACCAGAAAGACCGATGTGATTTGTTCACTCCCCATCTTACCCAGCAAAACTTACCTACTATCCCTTTCACTCCATCGAAGCCACACTTGATGCTCCTGCAGTCCCTTCGACATTGCCCGACAACAGTGTCCACGCTGTAAGTGCTGACCACTATCTTATATTCCCATAGCAGAAGGATAGAAAGAAATAAGAAATAATTTATTCATTTTTTATACAATGGTATAATCCTTAAAATGGATTTGATAGAAACAGTTAAAGGAAAATAAAACTAAATGTCAATCTCACTTATAAGCTTGGACATAAATATTACTAGTAAATGTTCTGAGATCTATATTCCTTCTTGCACTTGCTGAGGGTTCTCTTACGGGGTGTCCCATGGGTGCTCCTGCAGTCTGATGAGTACTTCCTGATCCTCCCTTGTGTCATTTCGGTAGGCACATCTGCTTCTCCAAGCCTATCCATTGCCTCTGTTATCGCCTCCTCCCTCCCTTGTACTGTCTAGTCTCAACAAAGCAGGACAAATTATTATGCTAAAACTTGGGTCAGTTCATGTCGTTTCACTATTCAGAACTGCTTAACTAATTCTTTTTTTTTTTTTTTTTGACAGAGAGAGACACAGAGAGAGAGGGAACACAAGCAGGGGGAGTGGGAGAGGGAGAAGCAGGCTCCCGGCAGAGCAGAGAGCCCGATGCGGGGCTCGATCCCAGGACCCTGGGATCATGACCTGAGCCGAAGGCAGACGCTTAACGACTGAGCCACCCAGGCGCCCTGCTTAACTAATTCTTAATTCATTCAATAAAATTCAAAATCCTAATGATGTCCTGAAAGGCCTTCAGGATTTGCCTCCCAACATTTTTCTAATGTCATCTTCCAATGCCTTTTATTTATTCACTCCACTCCAACCACACAGGGCTCCTAGCTCTTCATTGTTCATCCTCGCACTCTGCCCACCTCATGGTCACCTCATACCACTTCCCCCCAAAACTCCTTTTTTTTAATATCCAGATACTATCTTCTCCCCTAACTATACCTTACTTCCTTTATGTCTCTTCAGAGGTTGATTTTCAGTGACGTACACCCGGGACTCTCTATTTTCTCTCCTTGACATCTCATTTATATGTATGCAGTACATTTTCTCTATAGCAATCTTCAACACCTAGAATAGTGCCTGGTGCTTAAGTGGAGCTCAGTACATGTTTACTAAATGAGTATGTGGCTTTGTGTCCCTTTATCAACGATTTTAGATGCTTGAATTACCTTCCCCCTTATTAGTCCTTTCCGGTAATGTCATTCTTACTTTGGCTTGGTCCTAATTCTACATATCTAGTCTCCAAATAGTTTATTATAGATACTTAAATTTCACAAGCAGGGACCCATGTCACTGAGATTACTGACCATTTGAGCATTAGATGTACTAAGAAAGGGAAAAAAATCTTGGAAAAGTCCTTGCTTCTTAGAGAAGGGATCTTAGATTTTTCCAGCATCTCTGTGATCCCTAGAACCAGTTAAGTGGCTCTTCATTAATGCATTATGTTTCCACAAGTATAAAATGAATACTCATAAATTAATAATTCATGAAGTATAAAGTACAATGTTAGATTTCATTTAGGTAACCCAAATTTAGATTATGTGGGCCACTGCTCAGCAAACATAGCCTCTATTAACAAAATGAAATTTTTTTTTAAGATTTTATTTATTTATTTGAGAGAGAGAGAGAGAGAATGAGAGAGAGAGCACATGAGAAGGGGGAGGGCCAGAGGGAGAAGCAGACTCCCTGCCGAGTAGGGAGCCCGATGCGGACTCGATCCCGGGACTCCAGGATCATGACCTGAGCTGAAGGCAGTCGCTTAACCAACTGAGCCACCCAGGCGCCCTAACAAAATGAAATTTTATATGAAAAATGTTGTGAACAATGTGGAGGATTTGTTATTGGTCCCTCTCTTAATTTAATTATTTAATTTATTTATTTATTTATTTATTTATTTATTTATTTATTTATTTATT
>NW_023270865.1:21615364-21618316 GCF_011800145.1 Mirounga leonina | reverse complement strand
ATTTATTTATTTATTTATTTATTTATTTATTTATTTATTTATTTATTACGTTCAGTTAGCCACTGAAGAGTGCATAGTTTTTGATGTAGTGTTCAGTGATTCATTAGTTAAGTATAACACCCAGTGCTTATCACATCACTTGCCCTCCTCTATACCCATCATCCTGTTAACGCTCTCCCCCTCCTCCCCTCTGAAACCCCCAGATTGTTTCTCAGGGTCCATAGTCTCTCATGGTTCATCTCCCTTTCTGATTTCTCCCCCTTTGAATTCCCCTCCCTTCCCCTATGGTCGTCTGTGCTATTGCTTATGCTCCACATGAGTGAATCCATATGATAATTGTCTTTCTCTGCTTGACTTACTTCACTTAACATAATCCCTTCCAGTTCCACCCATGTCCATGCAAATGGTGGGTATTCATTACTTCTGAAGGCTGAATAGTTAGTCTCTTAATTTAGAAAATTATACTATGCATTAATTTTTCTTAATCTAATTGTCTTTGATAGAGAGAGTATACTATTCCTTCACTATTCATTTGTTGATGTCTTCATTAAGTGAAGAAATAATTGCCACGCATCTATTTGTGTCAGACAGTGGGGTTTTATAAGGTTGAAGCTCACCATGGGCTTTCAGTAATGAAGTTACAAATAACCTTTTAACTAAATATCAGACATTCTATGGAGAATTTAGGTTATAAATAAGAAGAGGTAGAATATTAACTGAGTTGTTACTTCAATTCAATAATTTAGAGCTAATACTCCCTTTTACAAATGGGAAACAGAAGAAGAAAGAAAGTACCTCATTTATTTAAGACCATATAACTCATATTTTGAAAATTCAACTTTAAATTATTTGGTTCCAAATCCTTGTTCCAAAATACTAGAGTCTATTTTCTTGAATATGAATAAATACAATTCCTACCACCAAAGACTTCACAGTATAACAGAAAAGATGAGAATATAAAATATTTAATTCTATGGTATAAGTTGGTATAAGTGCTATAATAAAAGTTTGTATGGAATTTTACAGAAACTCAGATTAACATGTAATTTTGCAAATGTGTAATACATAGTAAAGCATGGAAAGCTAAAGTGTGATGATGATCTAACTAAATCTGGGAGATCATTGAACAAGGATATCCAGCCCATTCTAGAAAATAAGAAAAAAACAACAACAACATTACGATGAATTATTAGATGAGTTTGTGAGGTCACTTATAATTCTCTGTGAGTTGTTTTTATCTATCTCTGTCTCCATGACAGTTTTCTTATTACTCTGAGGTATGAATATCTATTCTTGGAGCACTTAACTTTATAAACACTCAAAGACTGGAAGGGGGAATATTAACATTCATTAGATGAATTCTTTATTCATTGTTAACATGTCTCGTTTCTCTCCTTCTAAATACAAGTGGTACCTTTCAATTCCACATACAGTAAAAGATAATTGGGTACTTGTAAATAACATAACCAAAGATGAGACCCATGAACATCCCATTGTCAATCTGTCACATTAATAAAAGTTCAATCATCTTGCTTTATTTTAAATATGCCGTGTGAGAAAATTAAAAAAAAAAAAAAAGAAATCCAGCATCCTTGGTATGCACCATTGTTATTTTTATTGTCAGGTTATTCTCTAATGCAAAAATCACAGATGTCGACCAAAATTAAAGTAATAGCTCACTCTCACAAAACTAGTGCTTTACAGATTTCGTAGATAATGTGATAACTATGAGCATGGCCATATGCTTTATGTCCAGCTATTAGAAATGTTACTACATTTGTTTGATTTAAGACTTTACATCACATAATCAACCACTCAAAAAGTTTATGTTAAAATATTTTTAAAATTTTAAAATGATACTTTATGTTTTCAACTTTGAGTATTATCCTACTTAATTTAATCCTACTTAAGTTAATCTTCAGGATAGCTAGAATTACTGGAAGTTTCTTTGTACACATCTATTTCTGCTAGCCATGCCACTGAAACATGTAGTTTAGTAAAGATGTAAAGTAATGAAGTGTCTCAACTTTTGATTTTTGTAACTAATGAAATTAAGAGAAATCAATGTCATAATTTAGATCTGCCCTGTTTTTATCTAATTCTTAATAGATAATTGCTTCAGACAGTTCAAATATAAATTCTACAATTTTGTGTTGAGTTTTCACTTTATGTCAGTGACCTTCTGGGTATTGGAAACACAGGTATCAAAATGATATGGAACTATCTGTTCACAGAAATGGACAATTTACATAGAGTCAAACATAATAATACCATTTAATGAGTTCTGCATAGACAGTAAAAGAGCGATGATAGAAAGTGCTAGCTGGGTTTGTTTTGGAAGGTAAATGTGTTGCACTTGTGTGTGTGTGTGCACGTGTGTGTGTGTGCACGCGCATGAATGGTTTCCCTGAGAACATAACATGTGAACTAATATGCTTCCTGTGTGAAAAATCTAAAGTACACTTATACACCATCATTTGTTTCCAATTAGAATATATTCTAAATTTGTACCATGACAAAGGAGAGCCAACAAGACCATACCAAGTATATTTCTGTGAACTCTTTTAATACCATTTTGTTCTTACTATACTCAGCCACACTGATCTCTTTTCTGATGTTTTGGAGGCAGAGTCATTACATATGGATTAAATATGGAAGTAGAGCAATTGCATATGATTACAAGTGAAAGAAAGAGAAGTGTTGACTTCCTAGGGTTTGGGCTTGAGTAACTGGGAGACTATTAGAGCCATTATGAAGGAACCATGCTTCCCTCCTTCCTCCTTTCTTCTCCTTTCTTTTCCTTTCTTTTTTTTTCCCCTTCCCCTTTCCTCCTTCCCCTCATCTCACCACCCTCTCCCTCTTCTCCTTCCTACTTACTTCCCTTCTTCCTTCTCTTTCTTCTTCCTTCCTTCCTTCCTTCCTTCCTTCCTTCCTTCCTTCCTTCCTTCCTTC